>NW_010420810.1:6545-25984 GCF_000710305.1 Buceros rhinoceros silvestris
TCCCTAAAGTTCCTCCATCCAAAAGGTGCAAATAAACACTTCCCGTTTTCATTTGGAAACTGCTTAGTAGCTGCAAAATGCAATTTCTGATCGCTGTCCAAACTAGATGAAAATTCAGTGCAAGTAGCAGGGAATAAATTGTAGAGACTGAGACGGCTACTGGTGTTTCTTTTCTCAACTGTATTAACCTGCTAAAAACTGCATCTATTTGTGAAACGTGCATATTTAATGGTCTGGGTTTTACAGAAATGCAGTGCTTCTGGTGCACTTAATATCAGTGATTTTTATAAAGTTTGCAGAAACATTTGCCTTATTTTGCCAGAGGTCGAGTATAGCCGTGTAGTTCACTTGTAAATTATTTTAGTAAATAAAGTCTATTCTATAGTTCAGTTATCAATGGATCTCTCCACATGTACATCTACATGTACTTTTTCCTATTGAAGGATCAGAAAAGTGTTTTATTTGGTTATGTGATGAATTGCACTAAGCTTTTGCTTAGGCAAAGTAGCCAGAGGACAGGCTTTAGCTCTGCTTGACCTGCACTGTATTTTAATGGCAGCAGGCACTGCTAAACCAAAAGAAACCTGCTTATCTTTCCCTCTGTGTTTTTGGTTTATGCATTGACTGCCAGTGATGCTGTGCCTTCTGTATTTAAATGTTGCTGCAGAGAGATATTCTGGTCTCTTTGTGTGTGTGTGTGGCTTTTGAGGTTCGCTTGAGCTGGTGGGACAGGAAGAGGACTGCT
This sequence comes from Buceros rhinoceros silvestris, assembly GCF_000710305.1. Taxonomy (NCBI): domain Eukaryota; kingdom Metazoa; phylum Chordata; class Aves; order Bucerotiformes; family Bucerotidae; genus Buceros; species Buceros rhinoceros. Next base: position 7,291 of record NW_010420810.1, read on the forward strand.
AGGCACATGAAGCATTGCACAAGGCACTTCAGTGATGGGAATCGTCCTCAGTATTTCCTTTTAGAGAGCTTCTCTTCTTGCCTCCTTGTGTTGCTGTTAAGTGTTTTCAGTGTGTTGATTCTTCCATACAAGCTCTGACATTCTGCCAGCCATGGGATTAGGCTCTCGAGTCCAAGCCAGCCATATAGGTTATTTGTTGCAATTTTAGGATCGGCACTCGGAGAGTTCTGAGAAAATACATTGCCTGCTCCTACTGGCCCAGCAGCTGTATGAAACTTCAAAGCACTCATCTGACACGCTGGAGAAATAGTTTTCATATACAAAAACTCACCTGTCAGTGCTTATTAGAGAATTTAGATGTTACGAACTTCCTTAGATAGATCATGTCAGTAGTGATGGCTTGCTTTGAAAAGCCCATTAGCTTCCCCTCGGGTACAATAGTGGCAGCTCTCTCAAAAGGAGGAGTTGGACAACTCTGGGATACCATCTGGACCTACTTGGGGATCAAAACAATTCTCTTTTAAAGAAGTGCTGAAAGGTATGTCAAAGCTTGAAGGCTGCCACATCTTGCTAACCAGATGCTCTATGAGCACTGAATACATTTGATACCTGCCAGTAATGGGGAAAACAATGAGGTGTATGACTTGCTAATTTTTTGAAACGTGCTAAATTAAAATGACAGATCTACTTCAAATAGGCAGCACCATTGACTTAATATTTTTTAAAAAAAACAGAATAATGATGATGCCTGAATTGTAGTGGCTGAAGAATAGAGCAGTAGAATTCTACCAGAAATTTCCAAATTGCCATGGAAATCCCATTCCCTTAATTTTTTTCTTTACAGAGACAACTTGCAGCTTAGTTCATGGTTGTTACAAGATTGAGTGCTCATGGCATTGCAGATCTCCCCTAATGATATTAATCCTAACCATGATAACTAAGGGTATTAATCCTCTGATGCAAATTTTCCACTGCTGTGATCATTTGTGCACAGTGCTTTGGAGATAGGGGAGAAGAAATGTAAGCAGCTACGTGGTTACTTGAGGAACATGCAAGTTAAACACCTGACATCTGATGAGTCACCCTTCAAGTATGTATGATTGAATGATGATTAACTGATTGCCACAGTTAGACCAAGTGTATCTGAAATGTGAAACACTTTTTGAAAATAGTAAGAGCACTGTGCACACTCGTAGTGTACAGACCTTACTGCAGTATAACTGTCTGCAAGACCCCACCATTGTCCTCAGGAGTAGCTTGGTGCCTTAAGTGTTTGTTGTTGCCAAGCAAGTATTTATAACATTGTTAGAATACTTTAAAAATGCTGTTGTTAATTGTTTTCTAATGATAATGAGCCTCAATTGCTACACCGGATTGCTTTCTGGTTGATTCCTTTTTAATGAAGCGACTTGCTCGTTTAGAAGTCCTGACTTAAAACTCTCTGGGCTCTGATTTTAAGAGCAAAATGCAAATATTGTATCAACGTTTTTTTTATGGTCCACATGTTTGGCAAGACAAAGAAAAATTCAGTGTCCTGGCACAGACACTGAGCAGGTAAGATATTGGCGTAAATCATGGTGAGATACATTCTGTAATGTTCACACGTTGGGAACACAGCATAGGCATTGGAGAAGTTTTGACCTATCTGGTGCTGTAGCTAAAGGAGGAGATGGTTGTTCGTCACAAGGTTTCATTTAGCTATATCAGCTTTTCAGAGAGCACAGAATATCACCCTAGTAAGCCTCAAAGATCTGCTATAAATAATGAATCATTTCAAAATGTGATGATGGTTGTAATCCTGCAGGATGCAGGTTGGGCCTGGGCGTTGACAAGCAGGGCTGTCCAAGGGGCAGAATGCTGCTTCGCCTCCTGCAGTCGTGGGGTCACTGACCATTAGTTGTACAAGCAGCTGGTTATTCAAGTGCTTAAATATAGATACAGGAGCTTAGTAGTAAATAGGTGTTTAAATGATCAGTGTTTCTAGTACAGTGCTTAAGCCAAGACTTACTGTTGCAAAAAATGCCTGTGCAAACTGTAATGATACTATGGATTAAAAAAAAAAAAATCAAGAAAAACACAAATAGTGAAATTTTGTTCTGGATTCACGAGTAGTAACTCGTTGCTGGAATGTGAAACGGTAGTCTAAATTTAGTCAAGATGTTTATAGATGGATTATCAAAATGATGAAGCTGTTTGGAATGTGGGGTTTTGAAACAACTAATCCAGGGCAGTGCTTATGTTTTGGTAGTTTTGTAGATGCTTTTGTGTGTTTGGAAGGAGTTATGACCATTGTTTCTGGTATTGTACATACTTAGTGCACAAGCTTTTAGTAAGTTACCATTGTTAGACTTGAGTCTTGTTAAACAAACATAGATCGAAACAGATTCCACACTGTAAAAACAACCACGTGCAAGCCAACTTCTTTGTGCATGTGGGTTATGTATCATTTCCCCTCAGGAATTAACAACATACCTTGAACTCCACTTTTTAATATGATTGAAAGAGAGAGCCCTGCACACTGAAGAATAAAAACTCTCGGACTCTAATCTCTTAATCTCCATAAAATGGTTGAGTGTTTAGCTTTGATAATATATGAAACAAATCTGGTGGTCCGTAACATTTCTGATGTGCATTCCCTCATTTTTTTTTTTTTTTTCAGCAAAAAGAAATCAAAGCAGACATTAAACAGTGTGTGACAGATGGGTTGGTGTTGGTAAGAGGTAGCCCTCAAGCATGAAGAAATTCCATAGCTATAACTCTCCCTTCTAATACGTTAGTGGAAAGTCGTTTGGGGGGCCCAATGGTGATTCCTTTGCCGGTGTAACATAGTTTTCCTGCCAGTGGAATCACCACACACTTTCTGAACTTCTGTGTTAGCCTTTTGATGCTAGAGAAGAGACTATCCAGGAGCAATGTCAAGAAAGGGACTTTTTGACTAACAATCTTTCGTGCTTGGAGGCAGATCTTCTGAAAAGTATGTGGAGTCTTCCTCATGCTTGGGGTCAGGAACTGGTTGAGATTCAAAACTGAGTGACTGAAACGAGAAGAGATACATAGCAGTCCCACCTCTCACAGTCAAAGAAAAAGCTTTACAAAAATGATCTATGCAAGGGAGAGGAAGATCCTTCAACTCCATTTCCCAAAAGTATTTTCAAAGGGAGATAGTTCTTGGAGTCTTGCAGGATCCCAAATGGAACTTACTTCCCTTCCACCTTCCTCCAGGGTAGCAGGAGAGAGATGAGCCCTATTTTTGGCACATGTTCATAGGTGAGGTGATCCCTAAACATGTTGTAACTACTCTACTATAATTAGTCCTAGCGCAAGGAGGTTCAGCTTCTGGTTCAAGTCTCTAGGGCTGAAAGAGTGGTTTTTGGTTGTTGGTTGGGTTTTTTTAGTAGGTGCAGTGGTTTGATCTTCCTATTCTAAATGTCTCATACAAGTAGCATGTTCTGGTCATCCGCCTTTAGGGAAAACAGACATGTTTTAGAAGTGATTTTAGCTCTTAAAGTAGATCTCTGCCTCTGTATTGAACCACTTGTCCTTGGTATTTTTCTAACCTTTGGGATCTTACACTAGGATTTAAAAAAGGAAAGGAGCTTGTAGGACATAATCAGAATAAGAAACAAAGAAACTACTGGCAATACGTGATGTGTGGATTAGATTGGCAGGACACTGGACCATGGTTAACTTCACTCGTGTATACTGAAAACAAACTGAACCCCACACCCACACCGTTAGTCTTTAAAGTTTTGTTGGCAAAGCTCTGCCTTTTAGGAGCTGGAAAACAAGTCATACCCACAATAGACATGGTTTGGCTGGCAAAAAGCTCTGTGTAGTCTCTGCCAGTTGAATGAAATCCTTTGGCGTATGTACTTCATTCCCTTCAAGGAAGAACCCTGGCTACCCCTTTCCTGCCCCCCATCCCTTTTTCTCCAGCCCAGCAGAAACTGCGTCGCCACTAGTGGGATTCCCAGAGATGACACTGCCGGTGCAGCGCCTTTAAAGTGTTTGTAAGCCATTAGAAGAAGCTGCCATCATCTTGGATCTTAATTTGTTTCAGTGGATAAAGAGAAAAATGCTATCAGAGGAGACAGAGAGATCACTTGGGTGCAGATACTGCATGAAAAGAGTAACACAGGTTCTGTCAGAAGTGGCAGAGCTTCTGATGAGATTCCTTGGGACTTGTCAGCTAGTGCACTGACTTAACTTTCTCACTGACATGGTTTTGCCTGGAGGCAGCAGTAAACAGTCAAAATATAACAGGATATCCTGGCATGGCAGGGAGAACATCCTGGGGACCTAGGTCTCCCAAGGCTGTGACTGGCTGATGGAAGCTCAAGGTTTTGAGTGATTTTTAATTGTTTGTTTGTTTGCTTTTTGAATAAAGAAAAGGTTGCATGGTTTTTGCAGGCTAACAACTGCTCAGGGAAGATAAGAAATTGCAGCAGCCAAAGCTTTAGATTTATGGCTGTGGTCAATTTCCTGTTATTTTTAATAGGATACATCCCCCCCTGTCTAAAGCAGTGAGCTGTTATCAAAGAGACTGCATGTGTTTCAAACCACTGGCGGTCAGGTCTTGAACACACGCTCGTGACCAGGGTTCAGGCTTCCTCAGCAATGTTTTATCTGGTTTAACTGTTTTTGTGTCTGTGTTGGTGGACATGTTTCAGCTCCCTCTTACGGGAGTTTTTAGGAACCTTTGTTTTAAGGTTGTATTGAAAAGAAGTTGTGTCGAGGTTTGCTCAGCACAGGCAGTAGAAAACAAGAAGTACTTGATTGTCAGGGCACTGCTGGCCCAGAGCTCCAGCCTGCAGAGCAGAAATTAGGGGATTCTTGGCCAGCTGCTGGGAGAGAGATTCAGCCACTTTGCAGTGCCTGAGTGGCTGGAGCAGGGGGAGGAAATCTGGCTGGTCAACTTCTAGTGGATAAAATTTGGGTTAAAAAGCAAGGTTTTAACACAGGGAAATGAGTATAATGTATCATTTTGCCTTGATTATTTTTATTTGGATTCTTCTTGCTGTTTGCATTCAAGAACATTTTGAACACTCTTAAGTAGTCAAAATATCCCAATGTTCTCATGTGTGATAAAAATAAGGAAACAGAAAAGTGAGTCTGGCACTCACAGAGAACCACAGGGAGACTTAAAGCAGAGAAATCATCTGGTCTGTAATTTATAAGGTCTTGGTAGGACTTTTAGATGGGGGTGTTAGTGTCCTTCATGGGATCCAGCATTAACTTGCTGAAATTATGCAAGGCAGTTGTAATTTGGCAAGCTAAATTCATAACTGTAATTGTTCAGTGGCTATTTCTAGACTTTATAGTAGATTTCAAAACTGCCCTTTAAAAAATGCAGTTAGTTTGTTTTTCAGTTGGACTTTCTACAGAATTTTGTTTTCTGCTTGACTTGGGTGATTACTTTGTCTTCATACCATCTATTTCAATTTTAGTAGTATTAATGAGCAACAAAGTTAATTTTAGTTGTGTGTACTTTAATGTTTTTATTAACCAAGATAATTAAACTGCAGATCAAACTGAACAGGGGGTGCGTTTCTTACCAGTATTTTACCAAACTTAAGGTCAGGGAGATGTATCTCTTGGGATTTAGCATTAGCAGCTTCTTGGTTTGGACGATGAATTTTTTGTATCCATCCTTAGGAAGTCATGAGCCCTGTCATACTTTTGGCATCATGATAATCCAATTATTTTTCCTTTCTCTGTCCTTCTGGATAAGAATCTTTCACCTTCTGATAATGATATTGTCAACAAATAAAAACAAACGTTTAAGATCATCCCAAGATTGCTAATTCGATTTCTTACAGTAGTGGTGATTGATACGATCCTGTGGGGAGTTTCTATGAGCAAGAACTGAGGAGGCAAAATAAACACAATTTTCAGACCCATATGATCTGGAAAGTTTAAATAGGATTCAGCATGCCTTGAGAAGTGGTGAACTTTTGTCTGCTCATTCTAGACAGGGAACAGAACTGCAAGGCATGTCTCAAATCTGAGAGTGAGATGACAATTTTTGTTTTCATGGATCTAGTTAATAGAGTATTTAAAGAATGAAAGTGTTTTATAAATTGCACAATACAACCTGAAGGTATATCTGAATTATAAAGCTCGTTCATAATTGAAACTAGCTAGCTAACTTGATTGCTAATTAGTTTGTCCCTCTGAGGAGCCATATTCTATTGACAGGAATCAATTTTGCTGGTAGTGGAGATGAGTGACTTGTACAAAGGAGAGAGCTGCTACCTTTAACGGCTGCTTGAGGTGAATATAACAGCCTTTTCATATCTTGGTTTTGGCATCAATTTTCCAGCACTGATACTCTGTTTGTAAGGAAAGTCTGGCCTTTTGCTCCAGAACCCATAGCATCCAGGGTTTTTATCCATTTTCTCTTTTTGGTTGCTTACCTTTGTTGTTTACGGGGACCTCTTCATACAGAAGCAATGTCTGTTGTAGTGAACATAAATATTTTCCTTTAAAGGCTTTGATATGTTTATGATGGTGCCTCAAATGAAAGTAGAAAATGAACTGTAAAATTCAAGCATGCTTGGTTTGCTTTGACAGTTAGAATGGAAAAGAATTCAATGCATTTTAAAACAGTGCATCTCCAAATATATTCCCTAGCTTTGTTTCAACAGAAAATGCATTTTCCACAGAAGCTTTTGTGTTGCCAGTTCATATTTTTATTAAAAGTAATAAAAAAAAGAGGCAATTTTTTATTTCAGAAAACTCTCTTCTAGTAGTGGCCTGTGTTTTCTGGCTAGATCACTTGCTTAAGCAGGTCTGTTGGCTGGTTATAGTGTTCAGACCATCTATGTTTATATCCAGGTATTTATTTTGAGAACTGTGAGTTTCTGTTTTCTTAGGGGAAAAAACAAAACAAATTTCAACTGTCTTTCAGATTTTTTTTGGTTTTGTTTTTCAGTCTGTATTTCCTTTGGGATGCTCATAGTACATTTCATGTGCTGTTTTTTACTCCTTTTTGGTTGCAAGGACTGTAATATGTGATGAAGGTGTGCTTGCATACAATAAGTTTGTCTAGCTGTCTGCTTCAGATTCTAGATGTGAAAATCTCCCAGTTAAGTTTCTGAAGGATTCTGGCCAAATTCTGTAAGCCAAAACCACAATGACTTTGGGGAAAAAAATGCATAGAAATTACACGCAGACGTTACACTTCCTTTCATGGATTCATAGTAATGCCAATCTCAGTGCTTACTAACATGACACAGTGCTTGAAAACGGCTGCAAAGGCTCTGAAGGCATTATGCTTCTCAAAGCCTTTCTGTTTTACAAAAATTAGCTTATCAAGCTGGTAACGAGATGTGGCTTTGACTGTAGTCAGTCCATTTCAGATGCAGAGCCCTCAAAGCCCTTTTTCCCTCATGGGCCTTTGCCCCACTCAGTCCTTACTACCTTCCGCACATAGTTCCTTTCCGTATGACTTGTAATAACTATTTGTTTCTTACCATCTTTTTCCTCGCTGCTGGAGGAGGAGAATTGTTTGTCTTTCTAAAATTAGATATCCATGGATACATACAATATTTTTCTCTGTTTAAACTTGGCAGTTTCAATTGCATGTGGAACAGAAAAGAGTGTTCCACCACAGGAAGTCTGCATGGTGTAGTCTTCATCTGCAGGGGAATAAAATGTTACATGGAATATTTCACTCTTCGTTCTGCAGAAGGAAAACAATACTTATAAAAGTAGGTTTATACTAAGGTCTATAGCTAGGCTCTACCCCTGTTGCCATTATGCACTCTTCAGGGTACCACCCCCTACAGGGAAGCTAACTGTATATGGGATACAGCTAAGGCCGTTTTAATACCACTTCAGAGTTTTTGTGTCATTCTTGTCTTGTTTCTGCAGCTAAAAGAGTATTCAAACCTCAGCTGAATGGACCATTCTTTAATGTAGGTCTTTTTGCCTGAATATCTCCCTTCAATTCTCAAAATTCCAGACAATCTTGTCTTGTTTGTAATTCCTTAAGACTCCAGAGGTAGCTGTAGTAGTGATAGGAAATTATGTAGTACATTATTACTTTTCTTGGCTATAAAAGTAGTGAATTTTGTTTTCTAGAACCCCTTAAGATGCATAAAGACTGTTCCAAGAACAGCAAAGTGGATAAATGGATTAGCCTGACTTGAAAATGGGTAATGAGTGGTTATGTTAGACATCTGTGCTGAAGGAGCTAAAAGATAAATTAGAGTTGAGGTGGTTTCTTGGTTTTGATCAGTGGTACGAGTCCCACATTTTTGTGGGCTTTTGTTGTTGTTGTTTAGAGCAGAAGTTAGAAATGCTTTTTACTAGCTCTCTAGAAAACAAATGTAGATGAATTTTAGCTGCAGTGGGAAAAACGTGCAGCCTTAATAGGCAAAGGAGTTCAGGAGAACAGTCTCATCTTCTAAATAATCTACGTTACATGGAATTCATGCCACCCTCTGTTTTACTTCTTCAGCACACTTCTGAAACTCGTACAAATTGACCAACAGCTGGAAAGCTTTTTGCCCTTTCCTATCTGTACTGAAGAAATGTTTATGTTCTTTGCTTATCTTTGTTTTTTTCTTTTTTTGTCCCCACTCTTTCTCTACTTGGTGCCAGATTGATTTATTTTTTTTTTTCCCCCCTGAAAACAAAATACTTGCTCTAACTAAGGAAAAAAAAATTTTTTTTTAAAGTTTGGGTTTTTTCCTCTCCCATAAGGTCAAATACTTCCATACATTATGGTAAGGAGAGGGTGCTCTTTGAGTCTTAGCCCAGTGACCTGAAGAAGGAGCCTGCAGTATGGCCTTTGTCCTGTGGCTCTACAGATTTATTTACTTTAATTTCCGTTGTGAAAACATGGTAGAAGATTTTGTGCTGCCAGTGCAAACATCCTACTGCCAGTTGAAGTGATCAGTTTACTTGAGTGTTTACAGGTAGTAATGAAGGATTTTGAAATTTGTCTGTCGTGAGGAGCTGGTGTCAAGATGCTCTATCTCCCAGTGCTCCAGTAAGAACTGAAGATACCTGTCTCGGCGAAGAGTTTGATTCACTGCAGGTTGTTTATGGTGCATCTGGGTTACTGCTCTCAATAGCCATAAACCGCGAATGCTGTATCCTGCAGGAGCCGACTGTTCAGATGGAATAACATGGTTGGAAAGAGGAACAAATCCTTTCAGAGCATGATGTTTAATGGTCCCCAGTGACACTTTATTTGGAAATGAGTGACGATGGATTTCCTCTACCAGAACACCTGATGGAGTAGGAGGATGACAACTAGAAACAGATTCTTGGACTGTCTTTTAGATTTTCTTACTGTGACCTTTTGGGATTCCCTGTCAGTCCTCTATCTGTGAGGGTTTGGTTTTTGGTTTGGGGTTGGTTGGGTTTTTTTGTTTTTGTTTTTTACTTATTAGCTTTTCTTCAAAACTCCACTGTTTTTCACTTACTCTTTCTTAATATAATCGCAATATTTATGCTTGGATATTTTGCATTATTCATTTTCCACTTGAATTGGGGTATGTAGTCGATGGTTGCCAATGAAAACTGGTGTTATGAAATCCCAGAAGGGTATGACTGTATTCCATCAAATCTTCTTGGCTTGTGACTACAGAGGAACACAGAGGTATACACACATTTAAGCACATTTCATGTTTCTTACTTTCAGAAAAATAGCTGGGTACAATAACAATAAATTAATTATTCTTACAAGGATATCCTGAATTTGACATGCCACTATATGACTTTGAACCTTAGTCTCACTTAGAAATGGAGGTTGTTTTGAAGGTAACGCTCCAGAAGGATTCTCCTATTTGTGCTATGTGAATGCCTGCGTTATATTTAGGCACTGAAAATACTTTTGGACTGAGTGTCCTGTATTCTGCAGGTGGGGGGGTGGGGAGTGGCTGGGGAAGATAGGAGCTGTGCTTTCTTTCCCTGGGATACTTAAAACTCATTTCCAGTGATCCTGTTCCCTCTTAGAGAGTCAATGCTGAACTCTGGTGCCTCCAGTCTCCCTCCAGCAAGAGCAGGTTATAAACCCTCCTTACGCTGAGGTGCAGGACAGTGGTTTGTACGGCAAAGGTAGCTTTTATTTAGCTGAAAGGGAACACTTTAATTCTGTCATAATTGAGCTGGATACCTTTCCAAATGAAAGCAAGGCAAGGTCACACCTTCATAATGTCTACTGTGTGGTGGGCTTGATTTCTTCTTTTTTTTTTTTTTTTTTTTTTTTTTTCTTGTTAAGTAGATCTAGTGTGAACTTGGAAATGGAGAACTGAAGATCTTGAGTCAAATTTTGTATTTTCATTATAGTCTATCAGTATCAAAAGAGGAGGACAGAGCTGGTGCTATCTCTGAGCTGAATCACACTTCACAGCGACTGTCAACAAATAGCAGGAGTTTCTCATTCCTTACTCTGCGCTGTCTTTGCAATGTCCCTTCATCCCTGGCATCAGTCCTGTAAATAATTACCCTGTGACCCTTTGGTCCTTAGTAACTCTTTGAAAAGCACAGCTAATCATTTTATAAGATAGACTGGTTAATTCTTGGCAAGTTTGTCTTGGAGCCTTGTCTCTGAAAATGGAAATGATGAACTTTCACAGTAATGAACAGCTTGGGTGGAACTGCAGCGCACTGGCTGCTTGGTGGGGAATGCTTCTCCTTTCTCATTTTATAAGATAGACTGGTTAATTCTTGGCAAGTTTGTCTTGGAGCCTTGTCTCTGAAAATGGAAATGATGAACTTTCACAGTAATGAACAGCTTGGGTGGAACTGCAGCGCACTGGCTGCTTGGTGGGGACTGCTTCTCTTTCCCTTCCCCTGATACTGCTGCCTCGTATGAGGTAGATGTTGCATCGTGCATGGTTATGTCTGTTCTGTTGCTTTCGTCATATAAGAGCAACTTACTATTCCATGAGAATAGGAATTTGTATTATTACAGACTTGTCTTTGGTGAATTGTTGAATAAAATGCACTCCAGTACCATATCTTAGACTGCGGTTTGATTTCTGTTCAACCTGCTGCTGCTCTGCATGGGTTCTAGAAAGGCTGTAGTTGAAGACACGTCTCACTCCCTTGTTGCATAGGTACAGGTTAATTGATTTCACAGGAGTGGTGGCCACGCTTAAAGCACTTCAGGAGGCATCAGTGTCTTCACAACTGCCAAGGACAGATTTTACTTTCTTTTGTTTAACGTGACCAGTAGTACATCGTATGGCATTGCCTTCTTTGGTAGTAGAACTGGGGATTATGAAATTTAATCTCCTTTTTCTTCAAAGTGGATGTAAACATCAGATTTCTTGCTATCCATCACGTAGCTGGTGGGCTTGCTGTGCTAAATCATTTAGCTCCTTTAAGACAGGAGTGTGATCTGTTGTCCATGTCCACATTAAGCTGCAGAGGAATGTGAGTATCAGGCTTCAAGTTAAAGAAACAAAATGCTTTCAACTTGCTAAGCAGAGACAGAATTACAGGAAGGGCTGTACCACAGGGGCTTTCTCCACTTCTTTTATTTTTGTTTTTGTTTCTTCTCTTGCTTCTCCCTCATTGCAGTTAATGCTGAGTGTAAATGTTAAGGACAACCCACCTCCTTAGACTTCTACAAGTCCCGTTATGTGACACGGAACAAGAGAACATGATGTGTATAGAGAGGTTGTTTAACCATTTTTTGTTTTGCTGCACCACCTTCTGCCGTGGTGTTTAGGTTTTGCAAGAAAATAACTTGCATAATCTATATATAGTATTTTTCTTTGCCTGCATTTAGTAGCACTTCAGTGGCCCCTAGAGTGGATCAAAGGCTGATTCGTGCCACTTTGATATGCACATGAAATAAATACACCTACTTGTGGTCATACACAAGGTGTTTTGATTTTGTGCAAGTCGTGTTTAGATCTAGGTTTCTTTAATAAATTATGTAATTTAAAGTTGGAGTAACCTTACCTTTTTTCATAAGAGAACTAAAAGACTAACTTGCGTGTTTTAAATCTGAATTGCTTGTAAAGAACAGCAAAACAAGAAAATGTTAACATTAGATGTTAGCGTTTTGTCTCTTTGTTGCTCCATTTTGCCAGTTTTGGCCTTTGTTGCTCTATTCACAGAAGGTTAACATAAAAATGGATTACTCTGAGAAAGGAATAAAGCTGGTTTATTTTAGGGAAGAATTTCTTTTCAGCTCATGACTGCGTAAATTTTTCTGCAAAGCATTTTTTCCCTCTGAAGTTTTACAAAGCAACTACCTTCTCTAATAGGGTCAGTTAATAGGAGTTAGGCTGTAATCTCATTAAAAGCTGATAACCTCAAGTATGATTCCAAATAAAGCTATCATCGCACTCACTCCAAGGGTGAGTATTTTGTCCAGGCTCATGGGGAAAGGCAGTAAAGCACTGTTATGAAAGCTGAGCAAAGAATGGCATGCCACAGTTTATAGAATTTATTACAGTGGCTTTGTGTATAAAGCTGCAACTTGTATTCTACACTTCAAAACCAATACAGTTTCACTAGCCTTCAGTGCAAAGCTGTTCTCTTGGGTAGAATTAATGACATATATGTTAGAGGAAATAAGCAGCCAATCTAAACATATCTATTATAGTTCTGTTATAACTAAAAAAGGAAAATGACACTTTTGTACAATGAAACAACATGGGATCACAGTCTGTACAATTCCTTCCTCTGCCAAGGCAATTAGCAGCACTTATAGAATGCTGTGGAAGTAAAGTCGTCATTTTTTTCTCCAAGCTCCTTTGAGAGCTTTCGAAAAACATGCTAGTGCTGAAGAGTACATGTCGATGGCTTGAGTGGTATTTGAGGTGTAAGAGTTTTGCTGTTAAAATTATTAGAAAAACCCCAAGACATCTGTTGTTCATAATATCCCAGTTCCTGTGTGCTATCCAGCTCCATGATACCCAGATAATTGTTTTCAAATCTTGTTTATCAATACAATCTGCCACAGAGATGAAGGAAGAACGCAGAGGGCTGCTCACAGAGAGGGGTCTTTTTGTAGCCTTGTAGTTCTGAGACACTGGTCAAAGTCAGTTGCTTCAAAGAAGCCCCCCCCACTCCCCCCGCCTTTAGCTATAAATCTTACTTCTAAGTATTTTGACTGTTTCAGGCTAGTGTTTAAGCCCACACAGCGGGCACTGGAAAATAATCCTTTAATACAGAAAGAAAAGTACCATTAGCTCATTTCCGGCAGCTATTCTGTATTTCAGATGAGGTGTTCTGCTGTCGAAACAAATGCAGTTATTCATGGGCTGTGGCCCTGTGATTTACATCAAGGCCTATATTCAGCAAAGATAACAGATTTACTTTCTTCGTGCATGTGCCCACAACATAATCCTCCTTTGATAGAACTTGAAGGAATTTTTTCAGCATTTTTTCGCATCAATGTTTTTATGCGTTTGGTAGTAGAAAGGCTTTTTTCCGTGCAAGTTCAAAAGTTCATGTTATGATCTCGTATGAAATATCTACTTATGTAACTAAATGTGCCCGGTTGTGGGTTAGGATGTGGAGTGTGCATGCTTTTTTAATTCTATTTTTCCTCTCTCTCTCCTTCTCCTCCCTTACTCCTCCACCCCTTCTCTCTTGGCTCTGGTTGCTTATCTGCAGCCATGCTTCCTCCATTGCAGTATCCCACTTCCAATACCTGGACTAACTGAGCTTGTCCGGGTAAGTATACCATTGCTCCGAACTTTCAGAAGCTGGATAAAATTTATTCTTACTTTAAGTCTACAGGTCTAGATCTTGCTTCACTTGGGGCCAGACTGGTTACTGACATCAGTGCAGGCAGCACTGGATCTCCTTACCGTAAGGAGAAGGGCAGATTTGAAGTTTGGGGGAGTCATAACACTGTTAACATTTGATTTGTTTCAATTTGGGTGCTTCTTCCTGATCTTTCTCCTCTCCCCCAATTGTACATGTGATTCTCCGGGTTTTATACGATACATTTTGTTAAGAATATATTTTCTTTCCTGGTGGGCCAAGGAATCCCAGTGTGTCGGAACCTCCTTACATTAAATAGGTACCTTTTTGACTTTTGCAATCTTTTAGAGGTAGTGTGATGCATTTTGGAAATCTGTAGTTATAGCCTGAGTTTTCCCTGTTCCCACTCATTTGAAAGACTGTATAATCTTCCAAATTTATATATAAAAGGAAGAGAAGGAGATACACAAGCATGACCATTGTTTCAGTGGAAACTCAGTTGTATAAACTGTATTAAAGTCAGAAGACAGACAGGAGCAAAAATATCACCCATTTATTAAGTGCATAAGACCCTGTTTCCCTGGGGTAACACACCTTCCTGGCAGGGTAGGGAAGCTGAGAGCACCATTGCTTGAACACCGGTAGGCTGCTTCCAGTCTTCATCTGACACGAGCGGTGGTACCTGTGTCATGAGCTGCAGCCAGGCTTACAGCATGGGGGCCATTTGCTGCTTAATCTCCCAGCGCTCTCTTATCACTGTCCCATTTCAAAATCCTAATACAGAGGTGAAACTGCAGCCAGCTCTTGCGAATAGGTATTTTTTCATTAAGGCAAGATAGGTGATGTATGAACCTTTTTGTCTTTATTTTTAACAAACTTTTTATTGCAACATTTGAAATTGGGGAACAACTGGTACCAGTTGGTGCTTGTGGCTGTGTAACTAGTGTGAATGCACTGGGGTGTATAATTTATTCTTATTTGTATCTTATACTTGCCTCTATTAGAGTTACTGCTTCTGCTCTTCATCTTATCCTGTGCTTAGAGCTTTTATTTCAGTTTTACTCATGTCTTTGTAACGTGAGAGAATAATGACAAAGTGCTGTGAGTTTTCCTGTGGTTTTTACCAAGCATATCCTTCACCATTTTTGTAATGGTTTTGCATGCCTATCAATCACCGTTAGCAGGAAATGTAATCTCTTAAAATCACTATAGCTCCAGCAGTCTGAAGGAGTTGAAAACCTTTCACAAAGATAACTAAACAGAAAGGAAAAGTAAATGGTGCCAGTACTATGTTGCTACTGATTGTAGCCAATTGGGTAAAATAGGGACAAAAAGTGAAGAATCCTGTCAAATCTTCTGCGAGGTTTTCAGTCACTTGAATATAATTGATTTTAAATCGTTGACTCTCACCGTAGTGGTTCGATTTTCCTGATCTTTGATTGCTAAGAAGTGTTTAGTGAAAAATGAGGGTGCAGGACCTTGTGTCTTTGGCACCTTTTCTGAAGGGCGGCACTTAGAGAATAGGCGTAGTACCGGGTCTGAATGAAGGCTGTGCCAAAATAACCCAAAATCCTGATCCCACTTCTCTTCTTCTGAATGGTTTGTCCATGTTGGAAACGTTAACCCATCTAGGTTTTACAACATTAATTCCTCTTATGGGCATTCAATTACAGAATGAGTTGCTTTATTTTGGGGGGTATGTGTGTGAAAATCAGTGTGATTTGAATCAACTGGCTGTTTCAGGGGAAGTAACTTTATTCTAAGATAGCTTTGCCATACAGGAAGAAGGATGTTCTGGGCAGTTCTCTTACCTGCTGAGACCAGGAGCCTTCCTTGGGCTGTGATTTCACAAACTGCTCAGCTGAGCTGACCAACTGCTGTCAATTAAGGGAGAATCACTCTTATTCTTTCTCCTCTGAGCTGTGTGGTTCTGCTGTCTTCTCTGTGCTAGGCGAGCTGTTCATGCTGGGCTCCACTGTTTAAACTCGCTAATCAAGCTGAAAAGGATCCTGTTGTTTTACTACATTACAGAGGTGAAGTGGCTCAACCAGGAGGAAGTCGCAGCAGATTTCCAGAGCTGGTGTAAGACAGTCTGTGGTGATGTGCTCTGGAATTAAGGAGGGGAGGAACCAGGGAGGAGGAGAGAGCAGGATCTCCCTCCTGTTCCTGGCAGTAGTGAGCTCTCTGAGACTGCCTCAGGTACAGATCTGCATCCCTGGACTGGTGCCATCCAGCCACCAATCACTCTTGGCTGTGTCTAATTTGAGGTCTTGCAATAACATAGCCAAGGTGTGAGAAGGTTGTGAATGGTTAACTGCTGTACCCTGTGGACCTAAACCCTGCCAGGACAGAGAGGTGGAGCTGCTGCAGACACCAAGAATGCATGGACAGACAGGCAGCATTTCCTACTCGGGAAGTAACCCCTGCTGGGGTCCAGCATTTTGTTTTGTCATTTTTAACTTCAGAACACAAAGCTCTAGAAGGTGTACACGTGAGTGGTAAAAACTCCAGCTTCATTATGGATTCTCTTTTGGCTTAAAACTGATCACAGTGGCAACCCAAGCATCATTTTAGATATGTTACTTTATGTAGATGCTGATGCCAACTTGAATGCTTGCACTAACTCGATTCCGTCATCAGTAGTTGCATTAGAAAGACCTGTTGGATTGCTGAGGGGATTATGGAGCGATGAATAAGGGAATGGATAAGGGGCTAGTTTGCAGGTCGGGAAGTTCACATCTTTTCTGAGATAAAGGATAGAGTTGGACTCTGGCTTAGTGAGATCCACAAAAAATACTTGATACTTGTGCACCTTGATGCAGAGGAGTAAAGAGGTGTCTGCCGGATAGATTTGTATCCACAAAACTCCATAGTTCTGTGGATGCAGAAGAAAGGCGGTTTTACACGTAAAGAGTGGTGCTTTGGCAGGAGGAGGGAACAACAAAGAGTGCAGTAGCTAACATTTATGTATTTCACTGTCAGCCGGTATGTACTCTCACAGGTTTTGCAACAAAAGAGAAGAAAGGGTAGAATTGTCACTGGTCCAAATTGGAGTAATTCTTTTGACTTTATTTAAATGTCTCTAGATATTTTATTTGGATTACTGAAAGCAGAATCTGACCCAAGTGGGATACACATGACAAATTAAATCCGTTACAGCAAAGATGGATCCGATGGCAAAGGGAAATTTTCCTGGGAAGAGAAAGCTGTGATGGAATTGGGAAAGCAGAAATGTGTCCCTGAGGTGATTCTTGCTTTTTGGCCGCTCTGTATTGGTGTCTGATCACACAGTATTAAGAGTAGCAATTGTCTTCTGCTTTGAATGTCCTAGAGAGACCTTGGTATCTGTTCATGCACATAGGTATGGGAACTCTAGATGCTTAGAGACTTTAAAAATTCTGCATAGGATGTTGTGATAGTTCTAGAAAATAAATTAAAGTAAAATTTGACTATTTTTTCCAGAATATAGAGGTGAAAATGTTATTTGTTTTATTACTGTTTGGATTAGGGTAATATCTGAATCCCCCCAAGAATTTTTAAATATTTAAATGCCTGTGGGTGACATACGTGTCTTGCCAGAGACTGTATAAACAAGTCATTAAAACAGTGGCCTTGTAGCAGAAGGCTGTAGAGCCAAATGGAAATGAATTTAGAGATGAATTTGTCTCCCGAGTGTTTAGCAGGCTTTATGGAAATTCCACGCATAGCTGGGTGGGATACAGACACCTTGTGAGGTACAGAAATACTCCATGCCATACTCTACCTGCATGAAACTCTCCCATGAGAGCAGTCAAGGGAGAGAAAGTTATTTCACAGGGTGATATTTCCTTCTCTAGACAGAACCCAACTAGATGGAGACAGATCGTGGCAGATGTCCTGTTTCCTGTAAACTGGTATTTTTATTCCTCTCTAAATCTGTAGGCTAGTGCAGCACCCACAGCTCACATCAAATGCTGCGGTCTCACGCCCAGCCCACGGTTACATACTTGGGTGAGGTGTGCTGCTGCTCCTGCAGCGCGGGGAATGCTGGAGGGGTGCCACGCGCTGTTGGTAAATACAGGCTGCCGTTTGACAGTAATTGCTTTCTTCCTGGAGTTTCAGAAACTATGTACAAAAGCAAATGAAGTGAGAGAAAGCAGCCTGCTTTAAGTGCCGTTTGTGTCAGGTGCTATTTATTTTTTATGCTCCTTTGAATGCAGTACAGTTAAATATATGAAGTCTGTAATAAAGCAGCAAGTCACGTACTTGGAAATGTCCTGAGAGTTATCTTGTCCTTAATTATTTATAAGTCTCTGTTCTCTCCTGGCCTTTAAATAAATTTAAGGAAGCAGGAGCATGCCCTGTGACTGGGGCAGTGCCTGTCACCACCCAAAGCAGCTTCTGCCGTGTGGCCTCTTCTCATGAATCACCTGGTGGCTTCCCTTGCTCCCTTCACTCTGTCTTTTACAACTACTAACAAAAACATCTGGCCAGACCCAGATGACTTTGGGAGAGTGAAGGAAGAATTCTTCTTATTTCTAGCTTCTTTTTGGTTTAGGTTTGGAAGAGGTGTAAAATACTCTTTTATTTGCTTTTTGTGTACTAGTGGTTTGACCTGCTTCACTGTAATGTCTCAAAGAAGTAAAAAACCCCAAAAGGCTGTTTTGGGAAGGCTCAAATTTTTAGCTGCATAAGGGAATTTAAACCCATAAAGAGATTTTGTACTTTATACAGAAACTAAAAAAGTTTTCTTAAAAAGCAGAAGCAATTCATATCACAGTGGGAATCTGACCTAGTTCTTTCCTGCAGGACTGGCCAGTGAAGGTTGGTTGCTGATAGGCAGTGCTACTGCTCCAGGTCACGATTAGCCCTTTCCTCCCTAAACCATGCCAGCTGTGCCTTCTGTGGCTCAAAGTGTTTCAGTTCGGTGCCCAGCGTTGTGCTGAGAAGATACTCTTGGTTATATGAGATAGGGTTTTTCCCTCTCTGTATGTAAGCGAATAACACTATTCTGTTGCTGAACGATGGA
>NW_010420811.1:0-698 GCF_000710305.1 Buceros rhinoceros silvestris
TGCCCATAGTTGGGCATTTTGCCTGGCCAATACCTTGGTGTCCCGGGGGCTTTGCAGTGCAGGGGGCGGCTCGAGTGCCCTGTAAGCAGGCCTGTGCAGCATCGTTGGCCAGTGCCTGGCATGCCCAGCTCATTTGCCCAGAGTGCCCACCTCACATCCGGGCTCCAGCACCGTCCGTAGCCCTGCTGCTAATTGCTGTTGTGAGATGGCTGGAAGCAGGAAGATTTTGGTGAGGTGGGGGGTCCGCAGGCAGAGTGCACGGGAGCTTTCTCGGCAGGCAAACGGATCCCCATTTCCTTCCGTGGGGCAAGTCACCAAAAGGGCCTCCCGCAGGCGGCACCATCCTGCACCCTGCTGCGCATCACTGTGGTGAGACGGGAGGAAGCGGGAAGGTTTTCAGGAGGTGGGGGGTCTGCCAGCAGAGTCCGGGGGAGCTCTCTCGGCGGGTGAAGCGGTCCCTGTTTACTTCTGTGGGGCACATCACCGATAGGGCCACCAGCAGGTTGCTGACTCGTGCGTCATCGAAACGTTGACCAGAGAGTCTCTGACTGGCGGCTCATCCAAACGGTGACTGCTGGGTCACTGATCGGCAGGTCAGCGATTGACGGATGGGTGATTGGCTGGTTCGTGATTGAAGGGATGGCAACCAATTGGTCGCTGACCGATGGGTGGACAAAATGACGAGATGGCAGGCTTCC
>NW_010420811.1:730-1117 GCF_000710305.1 Buceros rhinoceros silvestris
TGTTTGTCATGTCAGCGATTGACGGATGGGTGATTGGCTGGTTGGTGATTGAAGGGATGGTGACCAATTGGTCACTGAACGATGGATCAACACAATGACGAGATGGCAGTCCTCCCCTTGGCGATCCACAAGTTGATGAGACAGCCAGATGGCCCATGACGGCTTGGCAATCAACACGTCAATGCGACGGCGAAGCAGCTGTTGACAGCTTGGCAACCAACAGGTGGACTAGGTGTCAAGATGGACATTGATGCATCATCAATCGACTGCCCAATGGGATGGTGAGACAGCATTTGATGTGTCCATGAGTTGACGGGTGGATGATTGACGTGTCAATGGGTTGTCGATGTAACTTTCCGTCTGTTCCAGGGTGTGTAACTCTGTCAC
>NW_010420812.1:0-3127 GCF_000710305.1 Buceros rhinoceros silvestris
ACGAGCCCGGCCCGGGGCGGGCGGGCGGGAGGGCAGCTCCGCTGGGTGCGGGCGAGAGCGGGGAGCACCAGGCGCTGCGTTAAGGCAGCCCGGCGTTTCGTGCCGTGAGGGGAGGCTGCCTGGAAACCGCCGAGCGAAGTTAACCCGGTGTCTGTCCTTTCTGTTCTAGGGCGGGCCGGTGGAAATCCTGCCGTTCCTCTACTTGGGCAGCGCTTACCATGCCTCCCGAAAAGACATGCTGGATGCTTTGGGGATCACAGCGTTAATCAACGTCTCGGCGAACTGCCCCAACCACTTTGAAGGGCACTACCAGTATAAAAGTATCCCTGTGGAGGACAACCACAAGGCAGATATCAGCTCCTGGTTTAATGAGGCGATTGATTTCATAGGTAAATGAGCTCTCTTTACAGTCTGTTTTTTTTTTTTTCTAGGGTAATGTATCATGGGAGGTGATTTTTGGGCATTGTTTGCCCCAGTAAAACCTACATTTGAGATTGGGATATTTCATTCTGCAGGGGAGAGATACTCAGGGAACATTTCCATTAATTCTATTGTACCCAGAGGAATAATCTTAGCTTCACAAAGCTGTTTGAAATCTTGAATCAAGAGGCACTGGTTTAGCAGAAAAGAGCTAGTGAATTTAAGCGGATCAGTGTTAAAGTAATCTTGCAAGACTGCTAAAGTGACCTGGAGGAGCTATTAGGATAATTGGAATTGGAGCCCAGAATGGAAATAGCTAGACTGCTGGTTCCCTCAGGACAAAGGCTCTCTTTGTCTCAAAAGCACTGGGTGCACCTATTAGGCTAAGGAAGGGATGGATTAAAGAAATGTAAAACAGCAGCCTGTGCTTTCCCACCTCTGGAAGCAGTGGGACCTGTTTGCTAACTGTGTATTTTAATTCTTTCAGACTCTGTTAAAAACAATGGAGGAAGGGTATTTGTGCACTGCCAGGCTGGTATTTCCCGGTCAGCAACCATCTGCCTTGCTTACCTTATGAGGACCAACAGAGTCAAACTGGATGAAGCCTTTGAGTTTGTGAAGCAGAGAAGAAGCATCATCTCCCCAAACTTCAGCTTCATGGGGCAGCTGCTTCAATTTGAGTCGCAGGTCCTTGCCCCTAACTGCTCAGCAGAAGCGGGTAGCCCTGCTATGTCAGTATTGGACAGAGGAGCATCGACCACCACAGTCTTCAACTTTCCAGTCTCCATCCCCGTTCACACCTCGTCCAGTGCTTTAAGCTATCTTCAGAGCCCCATCACCACTTCCCCCAGCTGCTGAAAAGAGGGTGAAAATACGGCCAGAACTCAGACATACTGTCTCAGAAGTGCAATAACTATAGGGACGGAGTCATCAGTCCCTTATATTTTGTGGGGAACCATCCATGCGTCCCAGAACAGTGTCATGAACAGAGGAGCTCACCCAAAGCCAGAGAACTAGGTGTTACCCACTTTTCTGCTGACTTTTGAAGCCAATATCTGGATGTCGACACAGAGATCAAAGGACACTGTCTCTTCCTGAGTTGTTCCTCCTTGTCTTCTGTCTGTCCTAAGCCTGCTCCATGTTTAGTAGCATGCTCACCAGTATTCCCATTCCTGGACACTTTGAGCAACACTGATGCTGTCCACTTTTATGACAGTCCTATTTATTTATTTTTACATTAGTGTATTGGGTTTTTTGCCCTCACAAACCTAAAGTTTCATTTCTAGAGAACCCAAATACCTCAGTATTTTTTGGTACTGTAATCCCATGTGTATAGGTCTGTTGGCTCTTGTTTCCCAAGCACTGACGTGAAAGCACTAGGCGAGTGCTTTGAGTTGCCAAGGGTTATATGTTTGCTGGTTTATTTATGATGTGAAATAATATATTTCTTCTTATGAAGACATAGTTTTGTTACATGATTACAACTTTTTTATACAAACAGAATAAATTATGATATTTCTATTGAGCTGGATGATACATTATTTAAAATCTTGCATTTTACAGTCACAGAACTTCTGTGGAAGCTCCCAGGTGAAGAGCTGTTAGAGAAATGTAAATTTTCAACTCTGCTGACCTCAGGTCTTGACAGAACTAGATGGAAAATGGGCTTAAACAACATAATTGACTAGAAACTACTACTGCTGCTTAACCTGAGCTTTTCTTTGTCCCCATGTAATTACATGTAGTGGCAAAGCGCCAAGGCTGGCTTCCAGCTGTATGGTGGATTTGTTCTAGTGGTGGCCACAGAGCTGTAACAGTTTGAAACAGCTGAGACTTGGGAACAGGGCTAGAGTGAATTTAAAATAGTGCTTCTCCTAGGAAGGTGGAAGAAGTTTCCTTATTGCTTTCTTACTTATAATGTCTCAAAGGTTAAGTCTAAAAATTAACCTGTTGGTAACAGATCTCCCATGCTTGTGTGTGCCAAGGTGTTCCATCTTGTTGATTCTTTTTTGCCGCTCAGGCTGCCTCTGATGCCTGGAGTGAAGTATTTGGCTCCACGAGCACTCTGTAAACAAATCTGGGCATAACAAGAGATCAGGTAACAAGTTACTAACTTTCTTACCCAGACCCAAATAAATTCTCTGCTGCAGGTTCTCACTGGAGTGACTCTGATCTGGCAGTTTTATGTAGCATAGGGAGCTCCAACAGACCAGCACTCCTGGCAGCTCTCAGACAGGAGCTGTAAGGTGAGGGTGAGGGGCAGTAAATGGTGAAGGGTTAGTGCTGTGTAGTGTGACAGACCTGCATGACTCCATGGTGTGGAGCAGGATGCACGTGCAGGGAGCAGTGTTGCTGTGGCATAACTTTACCAGGGGAAGCTGATAGGGAAGATGCAGCTGGAAGCTTGCTTTCCTAGGCAGGGTGGGAATACTGGTAACAGATGCTGGGGAAGAGCTAGGACATGGTGTATCCTACATCCACTTCAGATGTCCACTACCAGTCCTCGCATCTCTGATATTCAAGGAGTCAGATTCTAGTTTTGCCCTGCGAAAAAGGGTTTTGCTTGGCCAATACAGCAGGTTGTGACTCCCAATCAAGGCATTTTAACAGTTATGATCCTTTGCTTATACATGAGGGAGTTTTTTTAAGCATAAAGCAGGTGTGCACTTGTCACATAACCGGAGGCAAGCAAAGCACCACAAACTCC
>NW_010420812.1:3288-6042 GCF_000710305.1 Buceros rhinoceros silvestris
TGAAATCCTGCAAGTTACCTGGAGTATTAACGGCACTAAAATCCAGGACTCTTCTCCTGGGAGAAGGTGACCTTGAAGGATGGGATGATGCACAGCTGCGTCTGAAATTCTTCCACGTGCGCTACCCCTCTGACGCAGCTCTGTCGTCAGCACTATGTGGCAGCCACCACCAAGGTTCAACCCGACACCGAGGGATAAAAAAAATGGAGCAGCTAAAAGGAGGAGAGATCCCTGGGCGCTAAGAAATGAAGTTAGAAACCCTCATTTTCCTAAAGTGTACAGGAACCTCAAAGTGAATATTCCTCTCCAAAGTCTGTCCCATGCTGCAAATCCTGCAAAACCCCTTTATCCATGGAAAGTCCCTTGGCAGGCTGTGCAGCTCCGTGGGATTGTGCCTACCACTGCCCTCCCTGTAAAGCATGCAAAGCTCTTTCTGAATACGTAAGCCTTTTTACACCTGCAGTAAACGGTGGAAAAAACTTTCACCTTCAAAGCAAAGCAGAGCTTGTTCAGTGGAAAAATACAACCTTGGCAGCCCTGGCTGTGCAACTGATTAAAAAAAAAAACCTGCCTGTTAATCACAATTCAAACAGAAATCTGCTCCCCGTCAGCCGGGAGAGCTTGTTTATGTGTTTCTTGGAACAATAAAACTCATTACCTGGCAGCTGATCAGCTTTTATAACCTAAGCAGGCACCTGACAGAGGGGCACAATAGAGAGCTGCTTCAGCACAGAGCCCGCTGGGGAAAAGCCAGCCAGTGACAGCAGGGCTTCAGTCCCAGTGAGGCACCAGCATCCAGAGGCACCTACTTCCAGATCTGTGGACGTGCGATGTCCTTTTCCAGTTCCTTATCGTGATCCTTCTGCTGTCGCCCGTTATGAGAGTCTCACAGTGCTCAGAGACCACAGACTCCTGCAGACTCTCTGTAGACAAGATCGTGCCCAGATCCCAAACTGCTCCTGCTCCAAAAAAGGGGAGGATAAGGGAACAAGAACAACAGCGAAGAGGGAGATCAGAGACATGCAAATGTCACCTCAGTGCCACAGCTTTGGGGAGGTGGATGGGCTCAGGCTGAGGGGTTTGCTGGAAGCGCGGAGGGAAGGAGAGGAGTGGCTGTCGAGATGGGGAGCAGGGGAGGTATGATCTAGGCAGGGGCTGAAATGGGCACTGAGGGGCAGAGTCCATGTGTGGCAGAGCTGGAGGACTCCTTGATGATGCAGATAAGCTGAACTTCACACATTGTGGATGGGTTATTGAGGCATTTTCCCTTCTCACCCCTCATTTATTCTCCCTGTCTTGCTGTTTTGTTTATTTGGGATATCAAGGCACGTGGTTCACCCTGGTTTACAGCTTTGAACTCCTGTTTCCCCCAACTCCCACACAAGCTGGCTGCCCCCCATGCTAGCAGGTCTCTGCTGAGACCCTGCCCCTCATATCCACTCCAAGACCCCTAGAAACCCGCCACACAGCAGGCACGTGTAGAGCTTTCAGCTTATATAAACCTGTCGCTCTACAGTTGCATGCATTCCCATGGAAACCACGAGGAGTTTCCCCTTGGTGAGGACAGCAGTAACATCACTTCCTGGTGCTGACAAACCAATTTGTCATGAAGTGATAAAAGGGCTGTTTTGTGTTTGCAGGAACTGGCTCTGGGCTTTGTTCCTCCCAAGCCAGAGGCTGCTCACCCGCCCCAAAGGCAAACAATGGTCATTGTGCGCTGCGCAGAGCAGGGATGGGGAGACATGGACAACCCCTTCAGGCCCCCAAAATGCCAGAGCCTGGACCACTGACAGCCCACAGTTTACAAAGCGTATGCAGAAAATGCATCTCATGGCAGTTTGTAACCCAACACAGCATGTGGGGCTCCGTACAGCACCCACGGACGGGTCCCCACAGCCAAGGGACGTACATGGCCAATCCATGCGGGGACACAGCACATGAGCCGCGCGTAATATCCCCATCAAGATGCAATACCCAGGGGATACAGTATACCCAGTTATCACATGACAAACAGACACAGAGCTACAGATTAGACGTGTCTCGGGTAATCCCCTTGCCGCAAAGCTTTTGCCTTTCTTTTGTAATCAGCGCTTTGAGACGCGCTGGGTGCACTCAGGCTTAGGGACTATCCTGCATTAGTCACCCCCCGTATCAGACTAGCAGGGCCACAAGGATGTGTTGCGCTATTATGTTGAAAAAAGAACATTACATCCAGATCATACACAGGCAAATCTAGTTTGCCCGGTTACTACCTGGGTTTTTTCCTCTGTCTGGCTCCAGGGCAGCAGAAAGGGCACCTAGAGTCATGTGGAAATGGTGGTTAAGTGTGGCCCTGGAGACCCCACTCCTCAGCTCTGCAGACAAGTCACAGTGTGGAGGGGAAGGAGGAAAGGTCATGGTGGGTGACTGCCTAGTGTAGTTAGAAGTCTCTACACCTCAGACATCATCTAAACCCGTTTCTTACCTCTTCCCTTGACCAGCAATGATGTCTATGACAGACACCTACACACAGTGTAGCCAATGAGGCTCCACCCATGGCTTTGGCTTCCCCAAATCTGCTCTGGTCCAGGGCTGTAGGGAGGTTGAGAACACAGCTAAAACCCAGGCTCAAACCCACTCATGCTGAAAGAACAAATTATGCCTGAGGTTTGTGCTGCACGTGGCCTTCCCACTACCCGCTCTTTAGTACAGCGCAGAGCCAGCAGCCACGGCTGGTGGGGACTGGCAGGCCCGCCGGGGAGCCTGGCGCCGGCG
>NW_010420812.1:6079-8881 GCF_000710305.1 Buceros rhinoceros silvestris
CGCTCTTTAGTACAGCGCAGACCCGGCAGCCACGGCTGGTGGGGACTGGCAGCCCCGCTGAGAGGCATGGCCAAGCTGCCTGGCCAGGTGGGTCCCACCAAGGGCATAAAAGGTCAAGTGGGACCAAGCTATTAAAGGAAGGAAAGAAGCCTGAAGGGAGAGACTTGAGAACTCGGGGAGAAGCAGGACCTGCTGATATTCTGCCGGTTTAATGGCACTGCTGTGAGGCCTTTGGAGTGGCCAGCTGGCCCTGCTGGTGGCCTGGCTCAGGTCTGTGTGTCAGCTGTGAGCAGCAGTTCAGGCTGTGGCTGTGTAATGCTGAGGCAACTTTCAGGGCATGAACCCAGGTACCTGAGAGGAAGCAGCTGATTTGCTCTGCTGGTGGAGTGAGTAAGGGATTCCTGGTTTTGAGAGCTATTTCCCACTTTGGTGGTGCAGTTGTCCAAACCTGTGCCTGTCCGGAGAGCAGTGCCAAGGTCCCACGTGGACCTGATGCTGTTAGTCTGGCACAGAGCAAGCTGGCTCCATCATTGCAAGACTATTAGCCAAAACCAAGGGAAAAGGTGGGTTTGTCCTTTGTCCTTACATGGTGTGGGATAGCCTGTTCTCCAGGTGTGGGGTCTTTTTTTTTTCTTCTCCGTGGGAGTTTTCATTTCCAGGGTTTTCCAGATGCTGCATGTGGCTGTGCACCCCTCCTGCAGTGCCAGGCTGTGTGAGCCCTTAGCGCTGAGCCTCGCCAGCACCCGTGGCATGGTTGAGGGCTGGCTGAGGTGCCTGGGAGGCTGCTGGGCCGGGAGTTTCCTGAGCGGTGCTCTCAAGCTCTTGCATTTGCATGCGTTTCCTGCTAGACACAGAAATGACTCGGTGTGGGCTTCCCCTCCTTGGTGCCACTGGCAGGCAGGGAAGTGGGTGAGATGAGGCAAGCGGCATTGCCCATGGGCAGCTTCCAGGTTACCTTCCATCTGCTGGGGCTGCTGGTGGGTGGACGTGTCCTCCAGGTGGAGGCTGAGCAGTGACATGCTGCTGGCTTGGAGTCTGAAGGGTTGAAGGTATTTACAGAGCCAAAAGCGAAGACGCTTGTACCTGGTGTATGGGAATGGGGATGAAGCACAGCTAATAACAGTAGACATTAATAATGCCAGTACATCCTACCTAGATCTTGCTTGGTGGTCAGGCTGGGTGAGTCAGGGCTGTGGGAACAGTCATTTCATCAGACAATTCCAAAATCCCTACTGTACAGACCATGTTTGGCTATCACAAGCGCCACCAAAAATGCTTCATTTCTCTTAAGTCTTCTATATGACACCGGTCCTCTCATTTCAATACTTTCTGGTTCCTAAACTATAGGCCATGTTTAAAAATAAACTTCTGGAGGACTCTGATATGATGTAGTAGCCTTCTAAGTCAGTAACCAGTTGGCTACAAATTGCCACTGCACAAGTTTTTTTTAAATTATAGTCTTTGTTTCAGAGCCAAATGTAGGTCCCACCTGTGCTAAAATAATAAACTACAGTGTGATTTTCCAACTTCTAATTTCTGATATAATTTAGTTTTATTTGAAAGGGTTTCCTCCCCTCCCAGCAATTGTGGTGGTAATGTCCAAAAATGGCTCTTTCGGGTGTTTTACATACTGGAAAGAGGTGGTGGTTCATTTTCAGAGTATTCCCTAAATTCTTTTCAAAGTATTGTTTATGGTAAATTTGTTTCCACATCAGTATCTTGTTGTTCATTCAAATCTTAAGGTTTTGTTAATTGGGAACTGGGTCATAGCTCTATGTGGTTTTGATGGCAGGTTTTTCTAATTTATGGAGGACATAAACTGCAGATGTTAATTAACTCTAGTGGTCTTTTGTGATACTCTCTGATGCCTGCAGACCAAATAGTAATTTCTTTCCTTTCTTGTCTTCTGCAATGAAATGTCGATGATTGGAGATGTGTATTTCTTTTGCATGGTCAGTCTTTTAAAACGTATATCCGTGTGGCTTTTTTCAATCCTGTATGCATGTACAGTCCTTACATATAAAATACACAACAGAAAGGTGCGAACTTCGCTGCTTTTCAGTGGTTTAAAGTGCCCAGCGCTTGTTCCCTTCACCAGGCAACGGGGACACCGTCAATGTAAACAAGTGGCATAAACTACGTAACCATGTCTGGTGGGTCTCTCTTTTTTAATCATGCAAGTGCTGGTTTAAATGTTACACTACAGGATGTTTTACTGGTCTTTGTTTTAATAAAGTCAGCAGTCCCACACGTGTAGGCTGCGATAGCATCAGTTGTGAACTTAGTCTGTGTCTGGGTACATGCGGCATTTCCCCTGCGTTGCTGGGCTTTGCTGCTGGAGATCAAAGCTCTTGGCTAATGGTGCTGGTGCCAGCCTGGCCCTTCTGCAGCCTGGTGGGATCCTGTAACTGGGTCTGGCTGCCTCTCCCACTCCCAGGTCTAGCTGGATCACATCTGGCCCCTTGGCGGGGGGCAATGACCTCTGGAAACATCTTCAGGCCTTGTTGGCAGCTGAGTATGAGGAATCCAGCTGCTGAGGACGCTAACACAAACTACAGCATGTGCTGAGATTTAGCACAAGTGGAGTGGGATGGTTGAAGCTGATGGTCAAATGTTGAAACCCTGTTGGCTACTGTAGCTTGGCTGGAACCACTGTTGTGTCACTGGGATGCTTCAAGCTGAGGGATTTCTGGCTGCTGTGCAAGGAGCCAGCCGAACAGCAAATTGCACCGTATCGCACAATAGTTCCCACCCTTTTCTACGACTGGGCGGAACCGCAAGGAACAAAGCCATTTGCCAGGA
>NW_010420812.1:8932-9317 GCF_000710305.1 Buceros rhinoceros silvestris
GGGAGCCAGCCGAACAGCAAATTGCACCGTATCGCACAATAGTTCCCACCCTTTTCTACGACTGGGAGGAACAGAAAGGAACAAAGCCATTTGCAAGGAGAAAAAAAAATCCTTTCGATCTTGTCTTTTGCTCTTCCCACTCCCTTAGGACGGTTTCCTGCCTCTTGGAGCCAGAAGACATCTCAGCACTGAGCAACCCCCAGATTTCAGCACCTTCCTCTTTATTCTTGTCCACAGGCGCCAACGAAAATGGTAGTTTATAACGGCCTTTTGTTCCTCTGTTTACAGCTTCCCTTCCAGACTCCAGGGATGGCTGACGTCAGGGTGCTACATTTGGGCTTGTTATACTTTTATCTGGTGTTAATGCCTTCCATGAGCAGCAGGA
>NW_010420812.1:9458-13496 GCF_000710305.1 Buceros rhinoceros silvestris
TTTTATCTGGTGTTAATGCCTTCCATGAGCATCAGGAATGTGGAGCACAAGGCGAGCTGCCGGGGCGGCGCAGGGAGAGGGGGCCCGGGGAGGGCAGAAGGGAGGCAGGCAGGCAGCGCTGAGTTGGGGTATGGCATGATGCTGCCTGCCCTGCTGCCAGGCACCAATTGGTTTGCTGGAGAGCACCGTGGTCATTTATGGCCTTGTGCGGGGAGGGCCTGCCCACTGGCACCCTGTCTGTCTGTCCAGGCAGCTGGCAGAGCTGTACATGGCACCGCAAGCTACGCACTGAGCTATTTTTAAGATGCCTGGGCTGCATCCCAAGTATAGCATGCTCTATTTCTGGTGCAAAATGATCTTCCTGGGTGGGAGATGAAGAGATTTTTTTCATATGAAACAAATGGGTTTGGGTTCGGAGGCAGTGAGAGAAAGAAACAGCTGGGCGCGACTGGAAGAGAGGCATAAAAAAAGCGGAGGGTGCTGGTGGCCATGAAGGTCTTGCTCCAGGGGAGAGCTTTGTGCTCTCTGCTGCTGTCCAACGCTCATTGCCAATGGCTTGCTCATGGATCGGGAATCAATGAAGCCTGGGACTGGTTTACAGCTGGGGTTTATTGAGGACACTGGAGGGCTTTGCATTTGTTTGACATAGGCTGCTGTGGGAGCCTGAGATTCTAAACCATTTAACAAGGCTGAAAGGGATGAACAGGGATGCTAAATGCAGAGCCGAATACTTGATGGTTGCTTTCACCAGTTTTGGATCTGCTTCTCACTCCTAATCAACTAGATGTCAAGGGCAGTAGAACACCATGTGTTCACCAGATTAAAGAAATTCCTAAAAAGAACTATCAAATGTAGTTGCTTGTTTACTACGTGCCTTATAGTGATACCAAGAGGTCCTCAATAGTGCTGCAGGCTCCCTTACAGTGGGGTGTCACGTTCACGGGGTAACAAGAGGAAAGCTCTGCTCCTGCCTGCAGGTGCTGGAGCAGACAGACCAGGCCATCACCCATGCCCTGCCAGGCTGCTCACTGTAGGATCTAGTTTTACAGGTAGAAACTGGTGTGCAGGGGCATGGACTGACTCCCCGGGGCTGTGGGTTTTGCCAGTGCAATCTTCATACCTACATTTGAAACTGGAGATCTGAAGTGTTTCATTTCTCGTACACAGGTAAACTCATGATGACACAAAGGCTTCTGAGAAGATAGAAAAGGACGTAAGTGAGTTTTATTTGAAGCTTAAGAAGAAATTGCCTTTCTTAATTTTTCAGCTACCTTCCAAGGACTCATTCCTCAACTGCAAGTGGTACAAAAAAATGCCATGATGTGACACTAATCACGGTGCTAATCCAAGTCCTCTTCTCTGAAACATACTGCTGTTACCTCTACTCACATCTGCACCAGGCAGACCTTTTTCTCCATCATAAATTCACGGTGAAAATATTTGATATTTTCAAAGCCCAGCACAAGACTGACAGCTTTTCCTTTGAGATGTTCTTTTGGAGGAATATTTCTGGTTTTTGGAGACTGGATGAAAATTCTCCACTTTCTGATTTCCAGACAGGGCTGATTTAATACAATCTCTGTATAAAATATGTTGGCTCCCAGGAATAGGACACAAAATACTTCTGTGTTTTGATAGCAGGCAGCAGTGAGTAATAAATCAAAGTGAGAACTAGGTATGTTTGCAGGTAGAGACAATCGGATCCAGCAGACTGGGCTTGAGGTGATGTTTCTCATCAACTTTTTCTGGTTACCAAGGGTAGCAGATGCAAAGACACAAACTGATTTCTAAGGCCAGACTATTTTGATTACGCAGTTGAAGTCCTGCATAATGTAAGCCAAAGTTCTGGTTGCAAAAAAACCCTGCTCTTTAGAAGGATACTGTCCTGATGAATGATTTTAAATGATGGAGATGTAATTTCTGTAGAATTTCTGGGTAGTGTTTTGGTGGAAAGAACAGGTAACAGTGTCAGGAATCACTGATTCTCAAAACAGTTCTGTGAGCTTTTACCAAGCCACCTCCTGTTTTTCTACCCGAGTTTAATTTTCTCTAGAATGAAGACTGATGTTATGCCTTGATATTATCAGATTTTATTAGGTTGCTCACCAGCTGGTGACAGACAGGAGCAGCTCACTGGTGAGAGCACACATCTATCAGGCTTTTCCTGGTGGAGTACATTGAGCATTTTTAGAGTGCAATGGTCATGAGATCTTTCATTCTTATCCATGAGATAAGGACATTTCCTTAATGTCAACACATTTTGTCAAACTTTTGTGTTTAGAGGAGTTGTTCTTACTTCCCGGGGGAGTTGGGATGATGGGCTTGCAGGGAGGATGAAGGCGACTTTGGTAAAGGCCTGGCCAGCGTAGGGATGTGGCTTCTGAGCTTGGCTTGGAAGTGGCCTTGGAAAGAGCAGGTACAGCTGAGCACAAGAGTGGAAGCAGGATGGGGAACAGTCTGGAGCAGGAAAACCCCAGATATATTGCAAATGCTGTGGAGTGATGAGTGGAGTCCGGGATGGTGGGGCTTTTTAGAGCGAGGAAGAAGGAAAATGTTTGCCTTGTGGTGGGAAGAACCAGGAGCAGAGCAGAAATGGGGAGGCATAAGGGAGGAATGCAGATGGGAGCAAAGCGGGGTGAGACACATGATGTCAGCGGGGAAGTGGGAGAAGCAAGAGGGTCATCAACTTCTGTTTGTGGCAAGAATGGAGATGGAGTTACTGGAGAAGCAGCAAAGGCAAACTGAAGAGGAAGGAAAGTTTCTTCACATTCATAGTGGTTTTCTCTTGTACAGTGAGGTAAGGTCCTGGGTGAAGAAAGATGTGGAGGCTGGCAAAAAAAAGACACTTGGATGGGCAAATAAGGAGGGTCTGTGAAGCAAGATGGTGAAAAGGCCATGATGCCAAAAGATGCCGCAGGCCATGAAACCATTTGGTGAGGAGGAAAGTGCTGATACAGGAGAGACCCAATCTGCAATGGGGGAAATACTTCCCAGATGCCAGCAATGCTTCACAATGTGATGAAGGAAAAGGATACTGAGGGTGAGCTAAACCTGCAGATCACTGGGCAGAGCTCCATGATGGAAGAAACTACAAAATGATGCGGGAGAAGGAAATGTATAAAAATAAAAATATATTTGTAATAAAGACAAGGAAAATGAAGCAGAAAGGATGGGGCTGAGAGCAGGCAGATAGCTGAGTGATCAAGTATAATGGATGGAGCTTCCTCCAACACATTCAGACCAGTTTGAAGAGGGGGACATAGGGGGACATGGAGTGACAGGAGAAAGTCAGGCTACTTGAACCTGTTTTAAAGAAATGTTATCCCTGTTGTGCAGAAGGGGAAAAATTACTTCTCCATTTCTAAGGAGGATTGTAGCTGATCTAAATCAGGACAGAAAGGGTCATAGGGTGAGAGATGGGCACTCGGGTTATGATGGGGTCCTTCAAGGAGATCTCTAAGGACTATTTCTCAGGAAGGTCTCCACTCAAAGTGGTCCATGCTGAGCTGTACAGTGCTACAGCTGCATTTCTCTCTTGCAACTAGCTGGGGCACTTCTCTTCCATTGGCAGGTCATCATCATCATCACGGCGTGGCTTCACAAACGAAGATCTGGGAAGGGCTTTTCCCACACTCACTGCAAGCGATGAGTGCACCCTTCGGGCCTGCGCGGTGGATTTTTTAGGTGAGGTGCAGCGTGCGCGGAACTGGCTCCACCCTTTACACCTGAGGTTCATCTGCCAGGGCCTAGCAAGCCTGGACGGTGACAGCGAAGTCCTCGGGTTGTAGGTTTGGTTAGAGTATCCTTCTCTTAGATGGAGCCTTACAAGGCTAAACGAGCTCCATCTGCCCGGGTTTGGAGTCAGAGTTGTCCTTCTCCTAGGATGGCTGCCCGAAGGCTAGTGAGCCCATCCTGCCCATGGACACACTTTGTCTGACCCTTCAGCTGAGACCTGTCTGGCTTGGGAGACGCCATCAGAGGCACATGCCACCACCAGCACAGCTCTCAACCTCACAAGGGCACACAAGCTCCTTCCCC
>NW_010420812.1:13576-14727 GCF_000710305.1 Buceros rhinoceros silvestris
GCCGTGTGGGCCGCTGGGCCCTGCCAAGAACGGGAGTCCTGGAGGGTAATCGGCAGGTACTGCATGTAGTCTCACATCATTTGCAGCCTTCAAGACTTTGTTCCTTAAGAAAGTGGGAGGCACAAAAATGCAGAGGGAACATGCCGTTGAGTGCAGGTGAAGCTGCAGAGCGGTGTGCCTTCTGTTGGTGGTTTGAGGATCCCATTGACCGTTTACACTGGAGAGCCTCTTACCCACAGCTGCAGCTTTGGCTTGTTGCGCCATTTACCCCTTCCACTGCAAAAGCCACTTTCCCTTCTGAAATACAGTTTAGCCCCTAGAGAAGCTGTTTTTCCCTTGTTTTGCCCTTCCCAGCATGACATAAGTGGGCATAAGATCTCACCTCATCAGAAGTAGGACCAGTTGCTCCAGGCTGTTCCTATAAGAACCTGGCTTTCCACCATATCGCCAGTCCTGGGTCTGGCCAGTGATCTCCATTTTCTCACCCTCCTCCTCCCCTTCAGGCCAGTAACGGGTCCCTGAAAGGCAGCTAAAGTGATGAGAAACGGCTTTGCAACAAGGAGGCTGCCTGTGGTGGCTGGCTGAGCAGCCCCTTGTCACAGTAGAAGGTGCTGGGCCATCCTTGCAGATGCACCACACTGTTTGCCCTGTTGCCTGGTGGCTGCTGTTAATGTTTATGCTCTTCCTGAGCCCTCATGTTCCGAAGTTCAGATGAGGTGCTGGAGCTCACTGGCTATAAAAAGTGATGGCCCAGCTGGTGTGCCAACTGCTCTGTGGGAGCGGCTTGTGCAAGTGGGGGTTCAGAGCCTGCGCTGGGAGCGAGGGTTGTGTGGGTGCTGCAGGTCGGCTCTCCAGCTGAGCAGCAACATCTGCTCCTCCTGTGCAGTGTCCCTGCCAGCGTCGCTGTGCTGCTGGCATGCTCCTCGCTGGGTTATCCCTGTGCCTGGGTGATGCATGTGCACCGGGTGTGTGGTGACCCCCCAAGCGTCTCCGCTTCAGTGGTGAGGGCAGGGAGCAGCCTCCTCCTGCTGTCCGTGTAGTGGAGGGGGCCATGCTGGACCAGTGGGAGAGGAACCAGCTGGGTGTGCTGGATTCCTCCCGCAGGAGGGTGGAGCAGCTGCTCACCAACAGCCATGCCCACCCTTGGAGGT
>NW_010420813.1:0-39374 GCF_000710305.1 Buceros rhinoceros silvestris
CCCCGGCCGGGGCCGCCGAGCGCCCCCCCACCAGCCCGAGTCTCCGGAGGAGCAGTCATCTTCTCTTCGTTAAACTGCTGCTTTTTTTCAGGTTGGAAAAGCTGTTTAAGCCACTGGGGGGGAAAAAAATGCCCAGATCAAAGTGCAACCAAGAGCTTGACATAAACAAGCGACCCAGAAAAAAAAAAACAAAGCACTTGCAGGGGAGATGCTTGGCCAAGGGGCAGCATCCCCCAGGCAACGGCAGTGCCCGTGCCCCTGTGCGGAGCTTTTGGAGCCGCACACTGATGCAGTGTACCTGCTGCTGCCTTCGTGGATGCTGGGGCTTGTGTCCCTCGGCTGCACCGAGTCAGCACTTCAGGATCATTCTTTTTCTCCTTAATGTCTTTTAGCAAGACAGGGCTCCAGGTGCTGGTTATGGATTCTGAAGTGCATCAGCTTTTAAATTAAAAAAATATGAGGTTGTCTCCTCGTCTCTTGCTCCCTCGTGCTTGTACAGTATCTAAGAACCTAACTTGGAAATTGCCGGAGATACCACAGCCTGACCATGCCAGCAGAGCCGGCTGCTCTTGGCAGTGGGCGTCAGCAGCATGTGCAGTCAGAACCGTGCAGTTTGACAGTGGGTGTTGGGGAGGACAAGCTGCATCAGCACAGTCATGGTTTCTGAGGTGGCTGGGCAAACAGTTTATCCTGGACTGTGTTTTCAGTGAAACCCATTTCCCGAAAGATCTTGCTGCAGCCACTGACAGCAGTTTGAACTTCTTCATCGCGCTCAGCCCACTGACATCCAGTAAAAAGAATATACTTTATAAGATTTTTATAGTGCATACCTATGTGGCAGAGAGGGTAAAGGAAACCTATAAGCAGTTAATTCCAAAAGGTTTTTAAGTCCTGTAATTTGCAGGTAATAAAGACATTTTGTCTGAACTTTTAAAGTAGGAGCAGACCTTTCCACGTCTTTTAAATGCAGGATTGTCATAAATCTGTAGCTACAACTGGGCGTTCTTTCTGGTTGTAGCTTCCTGAGAAGTTGTCGTAAAATGTTTGTATTTGCAAGAGGTGGGGATGGGGAATCTGTATGCTACCCTCCAAAAAAACATGCAGCTTGCTTCAGTGCTGTGTTATCATCCGCCTTGAGGCAGTGTGGTATTTTGGGTGACCGGCGTGGTAGGACTTGGACATTCTCAAGTACAAAAATAAACTAGAAATAAGCAGACTATGAAGTTGGTGATTAACTTAAATGGGTTCTGATCCTGGACAGCTGTAAAGCACCAGTTCTCTGCACCAGCTGCACAGGGCTGAGATATAACACAAAATTAAATTCACGGAGAATGAAAATGAGCAAGAATTTGGAAAAAGGACACCACAAAGCCTGTGTACTACCAATAATATTTTTCACTGTGTTTTGAGAAGCTGTTTTGGAAGAATGTGGGGAAAGACAAATCAAAGACATGAGATCGAAATGAACCATTGATCTTCAAAATGCCAGAATGCTTTTGAGGTCATTGCTCATCATGTATTAGATGACCATATGCCATGACTGAAATGGAGGTTCAGAAGGGTCGCTCTTAGTGGAAGTCAGTCGTATTCCTGGAAGAAGTGCTCTGCTGTCACAGCAAGATGAATTTACAGGAAATATGCAAATTTTCACTGTGAAAAAGACTGCTTAATTAAAATAGACTGTGGAAGAAGCACCTTTTCACAGATTTTCCTCTTTAAGGATGGCGTTTTGTTGCCCTCTGAAGAATGTACTGGGGAAACATCAGTGTGTGCGTGAGGAGTAAGAATGCCAGACACAACTACATCAGCAACAAAACGGGGAGTCGGTAGAGTTGTGGTTTTTTTAAACTTGGGATTGTTCAGGTTCACATCCCATGAAGGAACTCATTAGCTATGTGTGAAAGCAGGTTACCTGCATTAATATATAACTATGATTAAGTTTGTTAGTGGTTTTTTTAAGCTTACTCATCTTTTCTTCTTGGGCTTGCAAGATGTAAAGAACCAAAACTACATGTACCTAGTTCTTGTATGGCATAGTGAGAAACACATTTCTATTACCTGCCTTTGCAGAGCCTCATCTTTACCTGTGTCTCTTTTTACCGCTCCAGGGTCTATCTCTTAGTCCAGCTCATCTTCACGTTGAGTAGAATTGGTCAGGTAGGTTGCCAGTGTTGGACCATTGGGTTTCCAGCCAAAAGTGATGTTTCAGTGGCTCTTTTTGGAGATAAAATTAATCTCCAGGCTCTACCAAGTGTATGCAAGTCCCATTTATTTTGAGTGTTGGTTTTTCAAATCAAATGATGGGTTTAGGTTTCTATATAAGGGGTTATTGCCGGAGACCCAAGAATTTTAAGGGTAGATGACTCCAAAGCGTGCTTTGCTACCAGAAGCTCTTACACTCTCCATAAACCAACTGATTTGGGTTGCTCTCATTTGAAAAATGCCATAAAAAGCTCAGAAAAACCTATTAACTAATTTCAGAAGTAAAACTTGGAAGAAAAATAAGTAGATGTGTGAAACACGCTCAGCAGTGAAGCAGTGGAAGCACGACTTGGCATGGTGTATGGTGTTTCCTCTATCTGGCTGTGTCACTGTGTGTTGTGCTGTGGGCAAGTTGGTGGGCGAGTTCAGAAGCTACGTGGGGTTTGCATGAATGCTTAGTTAAGGGTGTGAGTAGGAAAATAAGTAGGCATGGACTTTCTGAGGGGGTGGTTGGGTGTGAGCAGAGTCTGTGAGTGTTGAAGGATTTGTGCAGCCACAAAGAGGAGCATTACCTGTTTTTTAGTTTTGCATGGAAGCTGTTTGGCTGCCTGGTTGTGAGTAGGACACTTGTAAATTACAGTGAGGTGGCTTCCCTCTAGTTATTTGGCAACTGGATCATCCATGCGGCTCAAAAATGGCAGCTTCAGCGGGGAGAGGTCGAAAGACTGGAAGGGGACGCAGAAACATGTGGAAGTGTTCCTGGTGTCCTGGGTCCCATCTGCCTTTCTTGTCCGTAGGCCAGCTCCTGCAGGTGCAGCAAAATAATAAATGCCTGTTTCCTGAATAGATTCTTCAGACTTGTGGGACCAGTAAGACTTTCAGGTTTTGTGGCAGTTTGATTCTTCAGGTCTTGCCTCAACTTGATGCCAAGTTGCTTGTAGCTCTCTGAGGGCAGTGAGGTCTGGGCTGGTTGTGTGATTTCCTAAAGAACTGCCTTTTCTGTGTGCCTCTGGAGCAAATCCTGTCATTTACAAAACACGGGAGTCTTCCTGCGTATCTCTGGCATCTTGTGGTATGTTCCTAAGCCTGAGAAAAGGAGGATTCTTCAGGAAGAAACTGCCATAGAACTAAGCATGGTTTGGCTCAGAGATGTTGCTGAGCATCCCACAGAAGTTAAATTCAAGCCAGGTTAGCTCCTGATTTTCTCTTCTGTAACACATCAGCCAGAAGTGTGCCCTTTTTTTTTTAGTGCTGTGTTCTGGAATTGCCCTAATGTAGGTACAATTCTGTTGCCCTGGTTTAATTTACTTATTTTGTGAGCCTGGTCTAAATTACGGTGGCGTAAGAGTGCTTTTACCAGAATAAACCACGCTGCACTAGCAAGTGTGGTGTAAGTTGTAGCGTATATCTGCAACCCTTTTATAGGATAGATGTGGTTCAGGTATTCCTGGTATCCTCAGCAGTAGCAGCAGATGTTCTCACCCCAACAGATCTGTCACTGCCTGGCATGAGTCGTTCTGGCCAGCTGAAACTTGCAACTCTGGATATTCTGCTGGCTTACTGTCTGCTTGCCTGGATTGTAGGGAGCGTGTGGGAACTACCTTAACAAAGAGGGAATTTAAGCTTGAATTCTTAGATGAACTTCATGTTGTTACACAGGGATTGTGCTGCTGTATTAGAAACTGAGACATTTTTCTTACCTCAGCAAGCTTTGTCTTTGGTTTTCGTGCATGTATGTTGTCTTCGAGGTTCTCGTGAGAAGTTTTTTTTCCGGCAGTCTCCTGGGAACAGTACAGGCTGCCCTGGCAGTAGGAAGTCACAGACAAACCAGGCCAGATTTTGCTTCCAGACTTTTAAAGCTGTTTTTCAAATCAAGCATCATTTTGGCTTGGTTTTGTTTTTAAATAAAAGGAACTGAAATGTCACCTGTGGTGTTTCAGAGATAGCCGAGTTGTAAACTCTGTAGCTTTGAGAAGCAATTAATCTCTCAGTAAAACTCCCTACTTGCCATAACTCAGGAGGAGTGCCTGAATCTGTGTTATGTTTGGATAATTATTTGAGGGGCAGCAGTGATAAAGGTATGTTAAAGTTAAAAGCTTATAGCTTAAAAAAGCGTTTAAAAATCACTATACCAGGCTTGAATGGGGAGTTGTTAATTATATTCCTGCTCCAACAAGCCCCTAAAGATGGCCTGAAGGGAGGAAGCAATAAGACTCTTACCCAGCTCAAAATTGTAAGAAAATAGAGTGGGGCTGCTCCTACATGTCAAGCAAAGGGAGAACTGGAAACCAGAGCACCTTGTTTGCATGGGAGAACTTGAGATGGAATTTCTTGTCCTTTTTATCTAAAGACGCACAGTTCATCTGTGTGCCTGATGTAAGAGGCGAGTGGGGTGGGAGAAGGTGTGGCAAGATGGAACTGCTTGGGATGTCTGGGTAATTGATACTCTGTGGGGTGCCTTTACACCTCTATTAATTGCCTTGTTTAGCAAAACTTTTCAAGGAAACTTCTTTTTCAATTATTTTTGTCGCACACTTTAAAATGTATTTTATGGCTGGAAGAGGGCTGCTCTGAAGGTGCTCCTGTGTCTGGAGAAAGGTCTGGAGTTGATGAGTCTGCGCTTCTTGATTTGTATGTTGGTTTGTTTTTTGCCCTTTGAACCTGTTTTGTTTGCATTGGTCTCAGCTGCAAAAGGAACTTCTTCCTTGTGTGGACAGACAATTACAAAAAGCAGCTAATAGTTTTAAAGAATTCATTTTGAGGAACTGTGTACATTACCTGTATGTAGGGGAGGCTCCAGTCCCGTATTTGTCTCCCGTATTGTATCTGTGCCACTGCTTAATATTGCCAAGAAGACAAACAAACCGAAAAATCACTAAATCACTGTTATGGACAGCTCCGACATTGCTTGTTGCCTATCAGGGAAATATGTTCTTAATACCATGTTGTTGGTGGCTGATTTATGTCCTCAGGCACGTTGGTTTACATCTCCTGAATGACTTTAATCTGCTTGGTATGGCTCTTGTTATTGTTTATGGACATGGTTAATGCTCTGAATTACAGACACTTGGCTCTTCCCTCTTGTGCTGGTGAAGTTCACACTCCTGGTTCCTTTTTCCTCTTGGCTGTCATATCACTTTCTGTGATAGTCTTGTAGATCTCCATTTCCAGCTCCCAGAGTGTCCAGAGTTCTGGTGCTTCCCTCAGCTGGATTCCCAAAGAAACACAGCGCTTGTCTCATCTTCCAGCTGTCCTGCTTAGATTATGAAAATCTTTCTCTGACTCTAACGCTCATTTCTCCTGTGTGCTATAAGGATAAATTAGGTATAAAAACCTGATTAAATGAACTTTTCATAGCAGATTCATTGGTCTTTCCCAAATAAAGATTTTAGTAAGTCACAGGAGTGTTTGGATTTAGACATGTGCTACACAGCATTGCATTTCTTAAATGTGTTTAATGGTAAGTTTAACAACATGGGTATGGTACTGGATTTGTTCCTTCTAAACAAGCATTTTTAACAAGTTTAAAAGCAGAGTTAATTTGGAAGAAGATCCTTTTTCAAGTTAAGATACAGTTAATTTCTTGGTTTAAAACTGTATTCCAGAAATATCTTCCTTTGCTTTCCTGAACAAGTCCTAGTTCCAGACTGCCACCTAACAGCTGTAACACTGCTGTTCAGTAGAAAGCTAAATTTTCGACTGATGTGGACTGGAAATCTCATAATTTGTGTATTTACGGTGTGAACTTGAGTGTCGTGTAGCACAAGATCGGCAAAAGTAAGATGCAGATCTGGTTACTTAAGAAGATGCTTTGAGTGTTCCACGCGAGCTAGCCTGCTGCCTGTAGAGGAACAGGGATTAGGGTTTTTTTCCACCTTTAAAAAACAAAGAGAAACCCCACCCAAATCACCTTTCTAAATCCACTGGCAGGTATTTCTAATACAGGAAGGTGTGTGGGAGCTTAGTCCTTCGTGTGAGAAGAGCAGAACAGCCGACTGCTGAACAAGGTCTGCTTAACTACGCTCACAGAGGAGGCTGAGCTCTGCCTCATGCTGCATGGCACGAGCCATTGGTGCCCAGCAGCCAGCTCATCAGCATTGCTTGTGTGTGCCTTGTCTCTAAGCTCAGCTCATACGGTTGGTTGGTTTCCAAGTTGGCTAAAAAAACCCCCAAAGTACAATGAAATGGCGAGTACTCACTGCTGCTGAGAAGCTCCAAGGGTCTGTGCTTGGGGACTGTTTGTCGAGTGTGTGTTCTGTCTACTTAGGGCTAAGTCGCGTGTTTAGGCAGGACCTGCTGGTGGAGGGTAGATTTCCAATCTAGATTACAGTCTAGTTCTGGATGAGCTCAGTGTAGTCAGAGTAACTTCAGATTTTCGGGGTAAACAAGTACTTAATTGAGCGAAGCCTGTGAGCCCTGTACATGTCCCTTGTGTGGCTGCTGAAGGAATTGCTTTGTTCTCTTTCTTATGGGGGGAAGCCGTACATTTTTTTCCTGGCTTAAAATTTCCAAGAGATGAAAAAATCAAGTGATTCCTAGTTGTTGTTTCGCTTAAACCAAGCCCAGCAACTTCTACAGGTTTTTGTGCTGAGCTGTTAGGTGGATGACTGCCTTGCGAGCTGAAGTTGCAGTTACAGATAATCTTAAGAAGAGAGACGTATGAGAGGCGTGGCCAGAATCCTCAGAGAGCTGGCACCCTTTGCAGGGTGTGGCCAAGACTTTTATGTGTGGTGCTAAAGGCCAGGGTGCGACCTCAAAGAAAATCTTCTGATTTGGTTGTAAAATATCGTTTTGGAGGATGGCAGTGGGTGGAGTGAACTGCTGCATCATATTTTTGTGTCTGACCTGTTTAATGATGCTATTATTAAAAGGTTTTTGCACGCAGAAAGACCAGCCTTCATGGGAGAAACTGTTGCAGGTGTAAAGGCAGATGAGTGAAGAAGCTTCACCATTAAAGTGGTCAGTCCTAAGTAGGTCCTAATTAGATTTAACATGGAAAGCTTGTACTTGAAAGGCTCAAACCTACATAAAGAAACCCAGATCAGGAGACTAAATTGACCTTATGTTTGCATCAAAAGCAGAACTTTTAAGTTTTTCCCCTCACTGATGCAAAATCTCCAAATACTACTCTCTTGTAATTTCTGGGTGTAGGTCATGCTTTTGAGCATGTTTTAGGTTTGGTGCTTGGCTTTGCTGGACACATTGCTAACGCTCTCTGGAAAAAGCCAAAATGCCGGTGCAGGTAAAGGATATATCATCATACCCCAGTGTTACTACTCTTTGGTTTGGAAGGGTGGCTTTGCTACTCAAATACTAAGGTTTGCTGGTGTGGCAATATTGGCAAAGCTTGTGCAGACTAGCCCTTACGGTTAATCTGGAGCAGAATCATGAATTTGGAAAGAGCTCCTTTTCAAAAGACAGAGTGTTTCCCTACGGTCTCCTGCGGCTCGGCTCCTGACACCCTGCTACAGCTGGGTAAGTAGGTCAGCAACGGCGGTGTTCACAGTGCGATGACGTGAGAGCAGGTAAACGTTCTGCATTGCAAAGCATCGAAAACAAGGCGTCTGTCTTTTGTTTCCAAGATTTGATTGTTGTTCACTGCAAATAGTATAAACCTGCTTGAGGTGAATGTGGTCTGGAACACTCTCATTTCTTTACAAAGGCAGTCTTTGCAGACAGGTGTTTTCTTTACCTGTGTCGGTACCAATATACCAGT
Organism: Buceros rhinoceros silvestris; assembly: GCF_000710305.1. Classification (NCBI taxonomy): domain Eukaryota; kingdom Metazoa; phylum Chordata; class Aves; order Bucerotiformes; family Bucerotidae; genus Buceros; species Buceros rhinoceros. Next base: position 7,919 of record NW_010420813.1, read on the forward strand.
GCTGTAAGGATTAAAGCATTCCCGGAGTTATACTGTTGCTCTCTTTCTGTCACTGTTGTAGGTAACACATCAGTTAGCTTTTTATAACAGTTTATAAATAAGGCAGAGACTTTAAAAATATGTCAGGAAAGTAAATGTTATCAGCTGAATTCTTTGTTTTGTTTTTCTTTTGTTTGTTGTTTTGCTTTGTTGGCCTTTTAAAAATTATTATTCCCCCTCCTCTAAACTGTCAGCTGTAAAAGTCAGGAAAACAAAGTTTTCAGACACACGGGCCATTTCTCAATATACTGCTTGGACACCTAAACTGTCCCACAACAGTGCTGCCACAGGGACTCGGCTGTGAGGTTGAAGTATGACTATGTGTTTCACTTTGTTGTGCTCTTTTAAAATGAGGGGCAGGTTGGAAGATCCATCTTAAATTGAATGAGAACTGTGCACAGTCTTAAATTTATCTGTTGGTTTGGGGGTTGTTTTTTTTTTTTTAAATGATTTGAATCTGTTTTATGGCCTTAGATGCGAATTGTGACTCTTAGCAATAATATTTGCTGTTAAGCCCTTGTTTTCATTTTAACTATTTGCTTATGTTGTTCCTCACATATGAGAAGAGTATTGGAATTTTTTTCCTAGTTCTGCCTCATGTAGTGTCATTTGAGATGACTCATTAGGATTGTATTCCTTAACTGATGTGGAAGAGCAGATGCTAAATTTGTCACTCACACAACATCAAAACGTGACATAAACCCAGTTGTTCTTACACCCGTTGCTTAAGATGTGGTATGTGCCAAGCAGTTTTCCTGACCAGGTGTGAGAGGCTGGGCTGGATGTAATGCATCTGTAGAACACTATTTCTGTTTCTGGAAGCACTGTTTTAAAACATGGGCGAAGTCAAGTTGCTCGAAATTAAATTACTTAAGAAAACAGGATGCAGAACTTGCCTGTTTGTTTCCCCAGCTTTGTACACGCTTCAGCTGTGCTCTGCTCCCAGCTAATGGTTTTCTGGGGCTTTTATTTCCTTCTAAATCCTGATGTCCTGGTTTTTCACCTGAATTGAGGAAGACTAAGGCAGCCTTTTCTGCTGTGGTTTGGCAGCTCAGAGTGCTTTTAAAGTAATTAGAAATGTTGTCGGGAGTGGGATGCTTTCACATGCATATGTTGGAAACAGCCGTACTGCAGCTGGGCACGTCTCTGCACCTTGCATTGCTGATGGCTACTTCCAGCTTTCAGCCGCACAAATCATAGACTGACTAAATCACTGCGAGGAAGAGCATGGTGCGAAGAAAGCATCCTCCTTCCTGGGATACTGGCAGACTGGAAAACCTCTGCTGAAGCATAGCTGATGTTTCACTGCATGCTGTCCACCCTGCCGTTCTGAACTGGGGACAAACGTGTTTTGAATCCTTCTTGTTCTGGCTGTTGCATGTGTTGTGACAGAGATGCCTGGTCCTCTGTTTGCTGCCAAGGTGTGGGTGCAGGTAACAACTGGTGCTGGGTGGTGCAAGAGGAGGCATGGCTCCTTGCCCTCCACTTACATACCACCTACTTTTTTCTCCTAATTCAGCTTTCTTTCCACATTAAACTCACAATTTTCTATCGTAAACTTTTCCAGCCCCAAAGCTGGAGTAGTATGTCCTTGCATCATTTTCTAACTCCCCTCTTCCCAACAGCCAGTAGCTGTCCTGAAGTACTTGATGTGAGCAACCAGGAGTACCTCCAGCTGCTGTTTGGTAATAGTTCTTGTGTCACAGCTCAAAATCTCCGTACCAGAATGAAAAACCTAGTAGGTGATGAACTAAGAAATTAAAGTTGTGTGACAGATGGGTAACTCTTGCTTCTCAGGCAGCTGATGGGAACAAAGCTCAGTCTGAACTGGGATGTGTTTGCATGAAGTCAATGTTTGCCTACATATGAGTGTCTGTAACTTTGAAATCAATTGATTTGTTCTTAAGGTTATTTTTCTGCTTTGAGTTTGTGTTTTGGGCTTGCAGCAGTGGCTGGCTTGTTTCTTTTCCAGTGAACCACTGTTGATGCCTGGGTAAGTACATAGTAATTAGAACATCTAGCCTTGATAAGACCCAAAAACTCTGAACAACACTTTCTTGTTACCAGGAGGAGTCAGCATAAAGTCCGTGCAATGAGGTGATTTAGCTTGGGTGTGTACAGGTGATGCTGAGATGAAAGTTAGTGATAAGTAGCACAAGTCCTTTCCCTAATCTCCCCAGTAGTGCTGGGATAAAATGTGTTTGTTATAGGCTTTGCCTCTGCCTAGCAAAGCCCCACGATGTGTTGGACTACCCAGGCTCTGTGTCGGTACCGCTGTGTATTTGACCACACCAGCTACTCACAGGTAGCTGGTACATGTGAGATCCGGATACCACCTGACTGGCTCTGTTTTCTGGTGAAGGAAGCCAGACCTGCAAGCCTTGATACAGCTTATGTTAAATTAAAGGAAAACACAGTTTCATCCCAAGAAACAAGATGCAGCTTTCATTACAAATCGAGAAACCCAAAACCTGGGTGTAACTAACTGACATAATTAAAATTGAGGTCCTTTGGATAGGTTTGAAAATGTGTGTGAAGAAGCCTTGGCACCGTGTTAGAGTTGAAAACGTGTGTTCCTCTGTATGTGCTCTGTCATTTGTTTAGAGCTCGTAGGCATGAAAAGTGCTCAATCCACATGGGCAAGGATGGCGGGAGTTGAGATCCGTGTTGTAGGGTGTTGTGTAAGTTGTGTGTTTCAGCTGGGACATTGCAAATCCATGTCTGCTATTGCAGCATGCGCTTTATTGGGAGCCACGTAGGCTGTTTAATTTTTCTAATCTCCTTCCAAGTGTTAGGAAATAAACAATTTCCTAATTCATATTATGTTTTAGTTGTTGTTATGTGTATTGTAACTTGCACTAGGTGCTGTACAAACATAGAGTGAAGCAGCTTCGCTTCAGCCCTCATACGGTTGTACATACGCATCACAGCGGTGTGATATCCTGGGGTGTTCTGCTTGCTGGTGATGGGTCCCTTGCAGCATAGAAAAGCGATGTGAAAACAACGCCGCAAATATGATTAACTTCAGGGCTAAAATTACCATCCTTACTCACACTTAAAAATAGCTCCTTATAGACGAGGATTTTATTTGATGCGACTTACATCTTATTTTGTGAGACACAAATTTGTTCTGGTATGAGTAAGCGAAGTACAATCTGCCCTTAGCTAAGTCCTGTTTATGCATTTACTTAGCATGAGTGTGGGTAGCAGAAGACTGTGACAAACTGGACACTTCCAGTTTAGCAAAGCCACAGCTTTTCCTGTTAAGAAACTAATTCTATCGAAGAGTATGTTCAAATGAATGTACAAATATTTTAAAGGCTTTTATTGTAATGTGCTGTGATAGAGATGTGGTTATCCATATATAGGTGGAGGCAGTGAAACAAGTTTTTTGGTCTTTATGTAATGTATTCTTCGATGCCTAAAGCAAGGAAGAAAGATGTTCAAAGGGACTATTTATTAGCTCTCGTGGCTGTCTTCATTAGACGGGTGGACACTGCTGCCTTTTCAGCACTTGGAGTTGTCTTTCCTGGAAGTTGTGTTTGCACTAGCAGGTGATGGAAAGCAAAGCTGCTGCTGAATTGTAATTATTTCTTCATCCTTTCCCCCCGTCCCCCTCCATTCTGTTCAATCAAACTCATCCTGGTATTTTTAAGAAATTGCTCATAAGTGAAGCAACCACTGATGCAGGTGAATGTTTAAAGCTCAGCGGAGCAGGACATGAGCTGTTTCCTATGACTGTGAGCGCACAGCTACAGCCAGGCATAGCATTAGGCTGATAATATCATAAACTACACAAAATGGTAATGCAATCCAAATATTTCTGCTGCCAGTGTATATTCTCATCACATCTGTTCACTGTAATTATTTTTTTTTCTTGGTAAAGTGTTTTTTTTGTTTTGATTTGGTTTTTTTTTCCACCTTTATCAAAGCAAATTCCTGTGCTGCATCTGTCAGCAGAGCTGCTGTTCTGTGGAAGTTCTGAGTGAGGTTTTTGAATGTTTGTCAGGAATGAGCTGGGAAAAACAGGACTTTGGCTCTTTGATTCCATGGGTAGTTTGCAAGGCCAACGTATTTGTTCAGAGTGGACAGGTGATGGGCGGTATTAGAGACCATACACACATCCTTTTCATGCTAATTCGAGAGAATTTTCGTATCGTATTATGAGGTTTTAATGTCTCTGTTACTACTCAAGTGACCTGTAACTACCATTTGTTTCTTCTGAAAACTGAGAGCAAGCAATGCCCAGGTTGTGAGCTTTTTTCCTTTTCTTCTCTCTTAGAACAAAATTGAATTATAATCCTCCAAAGGATGATGGCTCAACATACAAGATTGAACTTGAAGGGATATCTGTTGATATCATGAAAGAGATACTAGATTACATCTTCAGTGGGCAGGTATGGTATTAAAAAAGAAAACTAAATGGAAATGGAACTATTTGGCAAAATAATCTGGGTTTTAACACTGCTATCTTGAAAGATAAACCTGCTGAGGTTTAAAGCTTTGTGATAAAACATCCACAAAGCGCTATGTCACACTGGGGCTGTGCAGGTGGCTCTGCAGGAGCTGTCTGTCTCTTCTCATGCCATGGAGGAGGACTCTGAAAGAGTCATATCAAATGCTTGCATTAAGATTTGTAGCTACCTTCAGTAACCTGCTTTAAAACAGCTGTAAAAGAGAGCTGGTTTGGTGGCAGTAGAGGTTGAGTCCCCATGACTGAACATGACAGTACATCGGGCATCCTCCCTCACTGGCCCTCCTGCCTACCGCCCTGCTCCAGACTTGTGTTGCTGACAGCACACGGCTGCAGATCCATGTGCTGATAGCCAAAGCAGGCATCAAAGTTGGTGTGTCCCTTTATCGGGAACCAGGTGGAGGTGGCTGGATGAGTTTAACTTTCAGCAGAAAAAGGAAAGGTGGATGTAGCTTGAAATTCAGTTCTGGACATGCATTTTAAAAATTATTTATTTATTGCAGCAAAATTCATTTTGGGTTCCTGGATTAGATGAGCTATTTCATGGTTACTTGAGGCGCAAAATTCTGCTTGACACCTTCTGTCAAGCAAATACCCTTCCGTCCCGGTGTTAATTCATAAGCATGTAGTAATTGTATCAATTTCTTGTCATTTTCGTGCTGGCATTGATAGTCCGTTTTTAAGCCCCTGAGAATGAGTGTAACGAACGCGGACATGTCGTGAAACAAATGAGTGATAGTAGCTATAACTTCTAAATTAATTCTTGCAGATCAGGCTAAATGAAGAAACTATCCAAGATGTGGTACAGGCAGCTGATCTCCTGCTGCTTACAGACTTAAAAACTCTCTGCTGTGAGTTTTTAGAAGGTTGCATAGCTGCTGAGAACTGTATTGGTATTCGGGACTTTGCACTGCACTATTGTTTGCATCATGTTCACTACCTTGCCTCAGAGTATCTGGAAACTCACTTTCGAGATGTCAGCAGCACAGAGGAATTCTTGGAACTGACTCCTCAAAAACTGAAAGAAGTGCTGTCGATGGAAAAGCTCAATGTTGGAAATGAAAGATACGTCTTTGAAGCAGTGATTAGGTGGATTTCTCATGATTCAGAATCAAGAAAGGTCAGGACATCCAAATGTTTATGTTCTGAATGGGATCCAAATCGGTGTGTTTATTCTGATTGGTGGGAGCTTAAAATAGATATGGTTCTTCCAGCGCTAATCTTGCATTTATAGAATTAGTTGAATTTTGCCTGGAATGCAGACAGCGATGTTGCAGTAAAAGGGTGAAAGTTTTATTGATGGTATATCATCTGCTCTTTTTCCTTCAGGCCTATTAAATAATAAAGAATGTACCTTTCTGGCATTTGATGATACAGTCTTGTAGAGAGAAAGCAGTTAGCGCATTTGTAGTGAAACTTTGAAGACTCGATGCATTTTCTTAATAACACTGGATTGCAGATTGTGTTACTGCTTCCAAATGTCAAAACCACACTTTATAAATACAGAAGCATCTGTATGTACAGGTGACTTAGTGCTGTTCTGTGAAGTTTGGGGGATTTTCTGGCATTTTTCTCTTCTCTGTAGGTTCACATGAAGGATGTCATGTCAGCAGTGTGGGTTTCGGGCTTAGATTCAGCATATTTACGTGAGCAGATGATGAGCGAACCACTAGTACGGGAGATTGTCAAAGAATGCAACAATATTCCCCTCACGCCGCCCCAGCAGGGAGAGGCGATGCTGGCCTCCTTCAAGCCCCGAGGTTACTCGGAGTGTATAGTGACTGTTGGTGGAGAAGAACGAGTGTAAGTATGAAGTGGCTTCACAGCTCATCACAGCTGGTAAAAATACGAGTGTCTGGCACGTCTTGAAAACACAGTGTGGACAGCGTATGTGCACCTAATGGGGTTATTGCTCTGTCATTTGAGTTTGTTTTTAAGTTGGTCAGACACACCTAAAATATCTTTGTGACTGATTCAGCAATAAATAGTTATTTTATGATAATTTTCTGACATTCAGCATGTAGGAGACTTAAGAGTAGCATGTGTTGTTTGTTCGGTAAGTGTTGGCGGTTTTTTTTCCAAACTGAATACTCAAAATAAGCACAGAACATTGGAGGAGCACTCTTCTAATGATCTGAAAAGTATCTATAATAAATTTTTTAAATTATGAATGCATGTTTTAACTGTTTGTTTATAATAGCTGTGATTCCAAAAAAAGTCATTATTGGTGCATCCGAGATGCCAGGAGAAAATTCTTGTCCTGCACAATAATCCCTTTCTTTTCTTAGAAGAGTACCCCCTGTGGTAGCGGAGAGGGGTTTGTCATGTTTGAGTAAGCTTAGCACTTAGATCTTTAAAATACTCAAATAATGTTTTGCACATCAGTTTGTGGATTGCTTTACTCAGGCATTACTAATACTCATCAGTTCTTTTTAGTTTGTTCAAAGTTCCTGCATAAAAAAAATGTTAGAGGCAGGTACAGTACAAATGAAGTGCTTCTGCTTCTCGTGTCTCCAGCCTGTACAAAACTCATTTTACACACGTTTGCTTTGGGGGTCTTCTCCTTACCCAGGAAATGCCAGGGGGTTCTTCTCCTTACCAGGGCAGTGCTACGCTTTGTGAACACGAAAACACGAAGAGGCAAGCTTTGGACACAAGTTGTTAACAGCGAACTCGTAAAACTCTGTCTGTCTTTCTGTTTTTGTTTGTTCCCTCCCCACCCTGTGTTCAGATCACGGAAACCAACCTCAGTGATGCGGTGTATGTGTCCTCTTTATGATCCCAATAGACAGCTCTGGATTGAACTTGCTCCTATGAGTATTCCAAGGATCAATCATGGAGTATTGTCAGCAGGTAAAGGGGAACTTTGTATTTGTAAAGTCAATATTATGAAAACTTACCAGTGCCTCAAAATCTGAGATACAGCTTATAATGATATTTTTTCTTTTAAGATTGACTGCACTGGGGTTATTTCATGCTTCCCCTTTGTCTGCCCAAAACGTTACTTGATTCCGTGAAAATCCCTGTCATCTGAGTGTCTCTAAATCACCATTCCCGCAACAGTTTGTGGGAATCTGCTCCGTCTGTCTCTCCAGGAGTATTTCATGTTTTAAGTAAATTCTAGTTGCTGCATCACTGAATACGTTGAAGAGTATCTGCTGGGGTAGACTTGAGTCCAGCTTATAAGTATGTGCTTTACCCTCTACAGTCCAGAGTTTGAAGTCTGACCTGAGGCTGGGCTGAATCTCTTAGCAGATTCCAGGATACAGCACCAGTCACGTTATCTTGCTCAGCATTCCGGTGTGAGTCCTGTTTTGAAGATCATGTTACATTTTTGTTTTACAGAAGGATTTTTATTTGTGCTTGGTGGTCAGGATGAAAACAAGGGAACGCTAAGCTCTGGAGAGAAATATGATCCAGATACCAATTCATGGAGTTCCTTACCACCAATGAACGAGGCAAGATTTAAGTTTTGGAATTAAGTTTTTCCTTTGGCAAAAATCATCCTTTTCTTCTGCAAAATTTTATTCTGAATCTCCAGTCACTTGCATCTTACACACTCAGAATCATGCTTGTTGTCGTTTAACCCCAGCTGGCAGTTAAGCACCACACCACCGCTCACTCCCCTCCCGTCAGCGGGATGGGGAGAGAATCACGGGGAAAAAGGCAAAACTCGTGGGTTGAGATAAAGACAGTTTAGTGGGACAGAAGAGGAACGGAGTACTACTACTACTGCTAGAATGTACAAAACAAGTGATGCACAATATAACTGCTCACCACCTGCTGACTGATGCCCAGTCAGTCCCTGAGCCACAGTGTTCCCAGCAACTCCTCCCCAGTTTATATACTGGGCATGATGTCATATGGTTTGAAATACCCCTTTGACTCTTTTGGGTCCTTGCTGTGTCCCCTACCAGCTCCTTGTGCACTTCCAGTCTCCGCTGGCAGGGCAGAATGAGGAGCCGAAAAGTCCTTGACATAGTATAACCAACTACTTAGCGACAACGTAACCATCAGTGTGTTACCAACGTGATTCTCTTTCTAAACCCCAAACATAGCACTGCACCAGCTACTAGGAGGAAAATTAGCTTTATTCCAGCCAAAACCAGGACATTGCTACAGTATGACTTCAGTTTATTTCCTGTTGTGGTCTGATACTGACTGCTGGATCTGGAAAAACTAAACAGCTAGTGAAAAGCCAGCTGTCAAGATGAACTACAAAATGTCAGGATTTTCATATTGAATCAGACGTAGAGTGTAGTTGATGTTCTGTGTATGCTGGCCTTCTCAAACAAGAGAACTCTTTAACGGCAAAGGGACTGTGCAGAAAAGATGGGCAGATGACTGGCACAGACCTGCTTGGTTTGGTTTGAGTTAATGCTTCTTTCTTCATATTTACATTCCATCAAAAGTAACAGTTTATTATTTGTAAACATATATCCTTAATACACCTGTGTTTTTATCTTCATAAATCAGCTCAGGGTGTTCATTACAAAGTTGCTGCTTGCCACAGGGTTTTCCTCGTTACGGTCTCTGATTGGCAAAGGCCAGTAGTTTTGGTCACATTTGTAGTTACGATGCATTACGTTTCCTGCTTCCTGTGAGTAAGACTTCACGATACGTTATGTTCCCTGTTTACTGAGACTGAGGGTAGCTGTGCTCCTACATACAAAATAGAAGAGCTGCCTTTTCACAGATAATGGGTCTGAATTTTGGTGCTGTAGAGACCTGAAAGCAACAGCTTCTTCATTTTCACTACTGTGCAAACTGAAATATGGCTAAGCTCTGTTCTTAAGGTTTCTGTGCGCTCTCTTCAGCTTTTGCTGCTCTGTCTTTTTCAGATACTCTTTGTTTTGTTTAGTTGAATAAATTAATACTCTGGCTCTGGAGTTTAGGACTTCGCTATTTAAAAAAAAAAACCAAAATACCCACCCACTCCCCTAAAACAGGCATAATCCCAATATCACCTTGCAGGCTGAAAAGAAGATTTATGGATTTACTCACAGTGGCAGTTGTTTTACAATGTTGACTTTACTGGTGTTCCTTAGGCACGACATAATTTTGGTGTGGTAGAGATTGACGGAATTCTGTATATTCTGGGAGGTGAGGACGGCGAAAGGGAGCTAATCTCTATGGAGAGCTACGATATTTACAGCCGGACCTGGACCAAGCAGCCAGACCTGACCATGGTTAGAAAGGTAAGAGCTCCGTCATATCTTGCCACGTTATTTACTGGTAAAGAGTTAATGCCAGCATATATATATAAAAAAATCTTTTTCAACCTTTTGCTTCAAGTAGAAGCTGTAACAAATAGTCTGAATATGAAATGAGCAAGAGCAGCTTCTTTCTTTATATACCAAACCAAAATTGTGGCTGAGAATTTTTATACACAACATTGTTTGATAGGCAGTACAAGCAACCCAAATACATACATGTGTGTCTGTGGTTACTGTGCATTTGTGTGTAACTTCAGATGTACTTTTCTCCCCAAGATTGGCTGCTATGCAGCTATGAAGAAGAAAATCTATGCAATGGGTGGAGGCTCCTATGGAAAGCTCTTTGAGTCTGTTGAGTGTTACGACCCAAGGACTCAGCAGTGGACAGCAATCTGCCCTCTGAAAGAAAGAAGGTGAGTGCAATGGAAGGGGGGATCTGGATGGCTGTGTACAACCTTTGCTAACAGCCTGGTGAGAGGAAGTTGTCCCCTTTCTGTTGAATCCCTGAAGACAGCTGTCAGAGGCCCTATGGATTTCACCGTGTCTTTATGAGTCATGGAGGCCTGTCGTTAACATGTGGCTGAGTAAAGATAAGTGTCCAAGCAATAAATATGAATTTTATAGAAATATACTCCTGATGTTACAAGCAATACTTCCTTGATGCACAGTGAAACCCAGAAACTGTAGTTCAGTTGGAGATTCAGATTTTGACCATAGAGAAATACTTTGCTGTTTTGTTCTTTTATGTGGTCTGACTTAATTGCTCATTATTGCTCATCTCAATTAATTGTTCATATTCATGACTCGTCTTGTTGAACATATAAGGGGGTGGTGGTGTATAAAAATAATGTAAAAAAGTGTAGAAAGTCCAGAAGGATCTATGAAATGGTTTTGATGTGTTGCACATTTTTTTTTCTTCTTTATATTCTCAGATTTGGGGCAGTGGCCTGCGGAGTTGCCTCTGAGCTGTATGTATTTGGCGGGGTCAGGAGTCGTGATGACAGTCAAGCCAGTGAGATGGTGACGTGCAAATCTGAATTTTATCACGATGAGTTTAAAAGGTAACTAGCTGCAGCTGTAAGCATAGAAAATATGTGCCTTACACACTCACCTGGCTGTTCCCCCCGCCTTGCTCCAGCACTTCAGTATTAGGTCTGTGTCATGCATGTTACTCATTTTACCCTTTTTGATCCAGTATGGCTGTGACCAAACATCCATCTGCTTTGGTGGCTTGTCTCTGAGGTACCATGCCTAAAGCTCGGGCCACCAAGTCAGTCTTGAGAGCCCCTGAACAGGAGAAGCACCTTGATCAGACAGGGAGTTCACGGAGCTCTTCTCCTGCACCCTGCAATTTCCCCAAGTGCAGGGTGCTGCTGCCCCCCACCCCTGCTCATGCCCTGGGCTCCTCCTGAGTGCTCACGGAGGAGCGTAAGTATGTACAGCGAAACGTCTCCGTCGTCCAGTCCTGTCTCTGGGGCTTTGCAGCTAAGGGGATGCCTGAGCTCGAGAAGAAATTTCATGCGGTTTTGTTCCACGCATTTGTAGCTGGTCGCTTTCTGAACCCCTGTAGGCTTTCGTCACAGGAAAGACATTATGGATGCTCTACATCCCCCAGCCACACACTGCGCATGGCTAATCTCCTTTTGTTTGTTTTGAATCTGCTTCTGATGACTTCATCTGTTATCTCTTGGCTCTAGTGGTGTAATCCGCCTTCCTACCTTACTGCATGTGGTAACTATTCAGAATGTTAGGTTAGAATTTTGTGTATAGTCGCCTTATCCGCCACTCATAACTGACAAGCTTTTCTTCCTTCAGTGTTTTTTTTTTTTCTTGCATATAACTATAAATTGGATGATCCTCTGGTTTTTATAAAGTAAATTGAAAAAAGACTTTGTGGTCTGATGTATCAAGGCTTGTCGACAGTGGAGGAGGTTAATACGTCTGTATTACAAGATCAAGACTGATTTATGACCGTGACCTGTATAAATGCACATAAAAATAGAATAGCAGATGTAAGTTCATTATGTAATTTTCTTGGAGGATGTGGTGTAAAGAGGCTTTAGTTTCTGTATGAAGAGTTCTTCTGTGTTCAAAGTGATGTCTATAGTAGCTATAATCAAATGAAGCTGGAGAAAAACAATCTTTAAAGTGGTTATAGGAAGCAGACAGATAAGAAAGGCCATTGCTGCTGCTCTCTAGGGTTTTCTGGCCCTATGAGGGTGTGGGGAAATGCTAAAAACTGCTTAATTTTTTGGCAGGAGATCTTTGAAAGGGAAAGAATTCTGGAAAGAAGTGCTCCCTTGTGTCCTACTCTCTATTTTTAGTTTATTTACCTGAAATATTACCAGGCTGATTCTGTTCTTCAGAAGGTGGTATATAACAGCTCGTGATTCCTCACCAGTGACTGTAAATCTGTTTCGCTGGTTGAGGAGCTTTCAAACAGCAGAGCTCCAGCCTAGGTGCTGCAGGTGAGTCCTTGGTGCCACCTGCTGACTGCAGCCCAGGCGCCTGCCCAGCGGTAACACAACTGAGTGTATTTGTGCCTTTGCTTGGTGGCATCCCAGGGGTGTTCCAGGACTCAAGTAAAATCATTATAAAAATCCAGTTGCTTCAGGTCTTGTTTTAGCACCCGTGTGTTGTGTGCATGTCACAGAGGGAGGTGAGGCAACAGCAAGAGCTGGGTTGCTGGAGGAGGTGCTCATTGAGGACTGCTGAGATATTCAGACTTCACCTTTTGCTCTGCCGTTGCACAGAATTTGAGCTTAGAAATTTAACTCAACCTGAACTTGAGCTTGCGCTGCAGGCAGTCCCCAGGTTGCTTGTTTTCCTTTGGAAGACTGGGACGATGGCCGCTTGTGCTTCTAGTGCTGCTGGCTGGGGTTTGTGCTCTGCTGTCTATTGTGGGAGGCCCCTGGTTCCAGCCCCGGAGGCTGAAGGGGTGCTGCTGGCCAGAAGAGGGTGCAGTGTTACCGTGCCATGTTGTAGCACTCCAGCGCATGGGGTCTAAGAGTTACCCCGGTTTCGGTCCCCTCAGAGTGCCATGTGGGATGGACACCTTTTAGGGTGGCCGTGGCAGCGACTGTGAGAGCCAAGCAGTTGTACCTGTGTGGAAAAGAAAGAAAATAACCATAACGGGACTTCCTTTCAACACGCAGCTAGCCAGTACTTCTGCCTGCCAAATACTGAGACAAAATACTTGTTGTCTGGGTCTGTTCTTTGAAGTAAGATTGAATCTGGAAAATTATCATAATTTCATTATAATAGTGTTTCACAAATATCAAACAAATACCAAATGAAGGCAAGTTGACATGAGGGTGTTTATTTCCTGGGCTGATTCAGAAATAGAAGAAAACAAATTTAAATGGGTTTATATTGCGTAAGGGATGAAAGCTGAAATAATTTGCTTCTCTGAAGTCTGTGAAAACCTTATGCTAAATACCAATGTGTGTGTTTGATTAGATGAGCAATTCCGCTTGCACTGGGTATCATATGCTCTGCTGTGCATCATTGCTCAAGAGTGAACATAATGATGCTACAGATTTTACCACGGGTGGCCAGTACCTGTCTCAGTTCTTTAGTGCACGGTTAACATGATACGCACAAAGATGGATTCTTCACCTTCAACAGATTAATTTGTAATTGAAAAGTTCATTTATTTCTTCACAATAGTTTCTGAAACAAAAATAATTAGTCTCTTTCCAACCAGCAGCTTCAAAGAGTCATCATGAAGGATGATTTAAGCACCTTCAGACACCGCATATTCTTTTTGTAGTTGCAGGGAAGGAATAATACTGGAACTGTCAAAGCTAAAATACCACATGGACACTGTGTGTGTCTATTGTTGACAGAGGTCCAAAGGTGTTGGCTTAAGAGAGCTTCGTGGAAAGGAGATCATTTAGCAGCAGAAGCTCAGCCTATAAATTCTAGCAGTCTCCAACCAAAATTCATAGTGTTTTTTTAATAGTTACATGTCAGTACTGCATACTTCAGCATGAGCTACAGACTTTTCCAGCTGTTTTTAAGTAAGTGCAGAACTTCACTTTCTTTTTGAGTGGAAGGAATTTTTTGCGCAGTGAGTTCAGCCATCAGATATTGTTGGTTTACAGGTTCGTGCAGCAATGCATGTGTCTGTGATCTGCATCATTTTTCATACGTGCCTCAGCTCTCCTTACCTGAGAATACAGGATCTGGCATCGTCCAGAGACCATGAGGATCTGAGTTACAGGCTTTACTTAGTGTTTATGTCTAAGTATGTACTTACATCAGTATATAAACATACTAATTTATATAAACTGGCATAATTCTGGCTTGAATTGGATTAAAGGACTGGAGCTTAGCTTGTTTAATATTGCTTACTTTGACAGTAACTTACTGCAGAATAACCCAGAGTGCACAGTCTTTCAAAATTGTTATTGTTAACCATGACATAGACTTGTCTAAAGACAAGGGATATGCTGAGAGCTTCACTCTAGCAAAAAAGTAAACTCCTGTTAAGATATACTGTATAAACAAGTCATAAAATAAATAGAGTGAGACGGAATACTAGCATACACATGAGATGTGGGCAGGATCATGTAGAAAATAAGTTTCATATTTTAAGTACTTCTGTTACTGAGCTTTTTCAATTAATGAATGTTTTGTCAGCCTGTCTTTAGAGTCCTGTGCGTGAGTGAATGTAAGTGAACCGAGGATAGAAAATACGTACGTCAGACTGCAGGTTTTTTCGGGCTGTAGATTTTTTTTTTTTTAAAGGCTATAAATTGAGCTTTGTGTACATTGCACCCTGGTTTTTAAAATATCGACCAAGCTAAAAAAAGATTTGAAAAATGTGGAAGTGGGAGATGGAGGAGTAAGGGGATCCTTTGCTCGATGATCCAGTGTCAGTCTACTCCATAAAAAGCAGCAAATCTGCGCTACGTATGAAAGACCTTTGTGGGTCAGTCCTTCCTCCTACCAGAGTTCATAATATGTCATGTACGTGTGTGGAGAATTAGATGATGTCTGTACACACTGTTTTGGTTCTTCCTTTTCAGTGTAGATGTTTGGAAATATTTAATAGAGCAGAGACTGGCTTTAGGATTCTTTGCCAGGGCTGCTGGTGAAGCTCTGTCCTTGGGTGTAGCCGCTGCTGCTGTTCACTTCACCGGGGTCTGGGAGTGGGGCAGGCTGGCTTCCTGCTTGTCACGAGCTCCTGAATCAAAACATTATCAAACTTTGCAGGTACCAAGAGGGGGAAAAAAGTGAGAGATATTTGTTCAAAAGCAAAACTCCTTAAAATTATTATTTTTGCTGCTGGAACATTGTACAAATAAGGAAATGCTTTCAGCAGTGTGCGAGTAGTGAACTAAATAATCTTTTAATGTACCATGTGTAATTAGGCAGGTTCTCCCATTTGGTGAGCAGGAATTTCATTAAAAGAAAATGCTATGCAAATGTAACGAGAAAACTAACTGGCTGACTGGTGGCACTGTCAGCTGAGAGGGACACGGAGAGTTTCATTCTCAGAGCTGGTGAGAGCTTGAGGTGACATGTCTGGAATATGTCGCTTCTGTCACATCTTTATTTACTTCCCACTTGGAAACAGAACAGTTACCATCCTGCACGTTACTGACAGCAGTGTGGGTGGGGTATTTTGTTTATATCACTTTAAGACTGAAAATAAATCCGGGTTCCTTCCCCTTTCTCTAATTTGAGTGGAAGCGTGTTTTGGTTTCAGAGCAGTCTCTGTCTATGGTTACAGAGGTACATGTCTTCTCCCGTGCTCCTCAGATTGGGTTTGAGTGGAGCCATCCCAGGGAAGTACGCAAGAGTTATGTTCCAAGGAGTGTTTTCAAATTCCTGAAGATAGTGAATTTTTGTCGTGCTGTTTTTTCCACACTGTTCAAACAGCAGGCACAGCCCACAGTAAGCTGGAGCTTAGTCAAATCCTGATGAAACGTGACCCCTTGCCCTTCCTGTCTTTGTTCCTTCCTAGTTTTAACTGCTAAAGCTGCTGTAAGCGTTCCTGAAAAGTTGAGCCTGTTTTTTAATAAAGTATGTGTGTTGAGAATGAATTTTCATGAGCAGCTCTCAAGACTTCAATATCGTCCTTTCGTGGCACACAGCAGGAAAATGCTTGGGCCTCCTGCTGTTGTGGGTTTTTTGTTTAAACCCTGAAACCTGGACCATCTAGTGCAGACAGTCCCCTGGAGATCACGTATTGTCCAGGCTCAAACTTGACCAGTAGCTGGATTAACTCATCTAACTTTGGGGTTTTGTTCATTTCTTCAACATGGTCTTGTATTTACTATTTAAAAAAAAAAAAAAAAAAAAAAAAAAAAAAAAAAAAAAAAAAAAAGAAAAAAGAAATTGCAGTCGTCTTCCTCTGGCATTTCTCTGCCACTTACCCAGTTTTCATAATTGTAGGTAACTTGATGCTAAAAAGCAGTGAAAATACAGGCTGTGCCCTCTTCCCACAGTGAGGAGAGGAAGCTCATGAAATCTGGTGCAAGGTGTTTTGCTCTCTAACAGAGTTTCTTTTGAAACCTTTCTGTAACCAAGGGCTTCTCCTTTTCTCTGTGCTCAGTTGATCTGTCATTCTCTGTGACAGCTACAAACCCTCCCCTTGCAATCTGCAGAGTCTGAATCCTACAGTGTACAGCACAGACAAGATAAAGGACAGCTAATCCTTTCACTTGGCCTTTCAAAACTGATCTCTCTCCCCAAGATAATTGATATACAGCAGCCTCTGCTTCAGTGCCAGAAGAGAGGTTCACTTCTGAATCTTCAAAGGTCAGCAGTATCCGTGAGGACATTTCCTAACTTTTCCCTCAAATAAACCAGGAGTGGCCATGAAAATACGTGGGGTGCTTTTCAAAGGTGTTTCAAACTTTGCTGTTCTCTGTAAATTATTTAATAAAAGATTTAGGAGCAGTCACCTAAAATAGCATCGATTTGTGTGCCTTCAGGGTCTGTAAGTAGTGACTGTCAGCATCTGCAGAGGTGCAGCAGCATTTGGTAGAACTTTGTTTCATGACCGTAGAGAGGATGCTGGCAGCTCCAGATAAATGGGACACCTTTATGAGCCAGTGTCCCGTGTGGGACATGAGTACATATTTACCTGGTTTCCAAAGGCTTCAACATGGAAAACTGCTTTTCACTTGGTAGAAAGACCAGGCTGATGTAGTGCTGAAATGAGAATATGCTTAAAGTGAGTGCAGGGGACTTGTGAGATTATAGCTGGAGCTAGAAAGCCACTGAAAAGAGCGTGATCCATGCCCAGGAAGGTCTGTTTCAATTCTGGGTTATGGACATGTCTTTTCTGTCCCGGAATCCCTTACTGCTTTGATTTCCAGTCATCTGTCCCTTGTTTCAGCTGCGCATTGCAGGTGCTGCACTCTGCTCATGGGGTTTCTTGTGGCTGGTAAAGTGCAATTAAAGATGGTAGGGAATCACGTGGGGAAGGCACTGCGTAATAACGAGGCCTTGCTACATACCAATTTGTTATTTCCCCTAGTGTGAACTATTGAGCTGATGTGATTTTAGGACAAAGCTGCCTAAAATTTTCTCTGTTGGGAAAATTGACTGGCATAGCTGTTTTAGAAGAGGCTCTCTTACATGCCTGCTCTCTTCCAGAAGGTCACACCGGGTGGCTGCAAGAGGAATTTATTCCAGATAGATTATGCAGATGAGTGAAGCAATTCTGAAATAAAGTAACCTCAGGATAAAGTGTCCTGAGCTTCCCAAACAGCAGTACCAGTCGCTTCTCCTGGGTAGGAAAAGCGAAGGCTGTCCTGAACTAGACAAAGTTCCCAGCATTTTTTACATCGTAATTAACTTGTACACGCTGCTTTTCATTCAGAGATGGCAGGTGCAAAAGGAACCTGGAATTCTTTTAAAGTGCTCAATAAAGATGATACACCATTTTAATGTGGGTTTTTTTTTTTACAGATGGATTTATCTAAATGACCAGAACCTGTGTATCCCAACTAGTTCCTCCTTCGTCTATGGAGCGGTGCCCATTGGAGCCAGCATATACGTGATTGGAGATCTTGATACAGGTCAGAGTTAGAACTGATAACCTCCTGCTGCTTGTCTTCTAGTCCTTTAAATACGTGCCACTAGTGAGTCTGAATTCTTTTAGGATAAGAGGCTGGGACTATGTGCTGTTAAGTTACCGTTGTCTTTGGGGAAATTATGCTGGACATAGAGAAATGTACAGGTTGGTTTTGGATATGAGGCTGTTACTGCATTTGTCTGGATATGAGGAGAAAAAGTTAGTGCCTGAGGTGTTTCTCCCACCCTTGCAGTGGTAAACAGGTGGTTCTGCATTTTGGGGATGTCATCCTGTGGTTTGTATCGATGCGGTAGTGGCTGTTGGCTGTAGATCCCAATCGAATAATTGGGTCCCAACAAACACACTCAGTTCTCAGCTTCCGGTGTCTGGAAACAAATGTAGTGTAAAAAACACTTGGAAGACTTAATGCTTTCATGGCCCTGTGTACATCTGTGAGTGTGTAGCAGGGCTTTCTACAAAAGGTGAAAGGGCAAAGTGCCCAGTGTGGTGGGTGTAAGTAGATAAGAAATATCATAGTGGTTTCCATTTGACAATAATTGTAACCATACATCCAGAAACTTATTTGTGTGTCTGCGCATGCTCTTGTTCACGTATTTGCCTTATTAGAGGTTAAATGTGACGATAGCTACAGCGTGGTTTAAGCGTTTTATCTCTTTCTGTGCATGTGTGAATTCAGGTACAAATTATGACTATGTTAGAGAGTTTAAAAGAAGCACTGGAACCTGGCAGCGCACTAAACCTCTATTTCCGTCGGACCTCCGCCGAACTGGCTGTGCAGCTTTGCGGATCGCAAACTGCAAGCTCTTTCGACTGCAGCTTCAACAAGGATTATTCCGCATTCGTGTACCTTCTCCGTGATCTGTATGCTGGCAGTGGAGGAGACTGGAAGAATTCTGCGCAGTCCACCATAATATAGCTCTATATAAAGGAAAAGCTGAGAAATTACAGCTGAAACTTACACTGTATGCTGTGCTTTGGTATGGTAACTGTTTTTGTTTTAAATGCTTAAAAAGCTTGAGTCTCAGTTCTTGTTTTGGGAACAAATAACTTAAGTATACATTAAAAAGAAGAGAGGGGGGAAATAAAAGGGGAGATCAAGGAAACACCTTCAGTCGTAACCATATGGAGTGTAAACCGTGTATTGAAGGAGTTGTTTGTGTCTGGAACTGGTGGGAATTGGTATTCCTGTGGTGAAGGTTATTGAAAAAAAAGATGTAAGATGCGTTTCCCCTGCGGGGAACTGGTAAGAATAAAGGCGCTATCTTGGACTGGATAGCGGTAATACACAGAAGCTGTACGATAACCAGCCTCCCTGGTATACTGCAGAGATTGTTGTTTGACCGTAATGCCATAGAAGATGTTGGTGGTTGCACCTTTTATTTCTAGTCCTTCCTCAAAAGTTAAGGTCTGTGCCTAAGAGTGGTGGAGGTGTGTACATACGGTTTTTCATTCATTTGCAATGTTTTCATTCCTACAGATATTTTTAATATATTTAAAATGGACTAATCTGAAATGGATACAATATCTTACAGAGAAGTAAACTCTTTTTTCTACGCTGTCATTTGAATAGCCTGATGAACTGGTGTGCAGACGGGTGGCGTGCACTTCCGTGTGGGCTTTGGTGGCCGTTCCCTTGAATAAGGGAACTGGCGTTTGGAGTGGTTAATGATGATTGCTGCTTTGGGTGAAAGACAACACTTGACAAAGTAAAGAAAACGGGTTGTGTTCCTTCTTACTTCAGATGGCTTGTGAACGAAGAACAGTTTTTAAGACTGAGGATTATAGAAGGGTCCATTTTATCTCTGTTGGAACAAAGGTGAAATATGACAAGGATATATTTGTTTTATAGAAAACAAGAGTTTTGGACTACGAGTTAAGGAAAATGTGTACAGTGACTTTAAATTGGGATCAAAAGTTGGTTTACTAATGATTTCTGTGCTAAAGTACACTCTTGTTTACTGCTGTCTGACTTGAAAGCTGGGTTTTGTGGTGTGGTTCTAGTGAAGAATTCAGTATCTTGCATTTTCTTTCTTACTCAGTCTTGTTCAGATCAGTAGAGATATTGACTTCTGTTCGTAGTCAAGTTCAGCTGGTAGAACACTTTTACCTCAATTTTTGATTTCTTTATTGTTGTGATGGGTGGGATGTAACCTGTATTTATTTAAAAGGAGTAAAATGAGAGAGATGGAACTAAAATTAAGACCTCCTGCCCCTCAGAAAGAGACTTTATATAACCAGTATTATAACCACGAACAATACTTTCCACTCTGCAGCTTCGTGGACCTCAGACAAGGCAATATCTGCTGTCAGTTGCATTAGCGTAAACCTTCGTCATCTTTACTGAATCATCTTTGGTATGCTGAAATACAATCCCAAACTAGTACAAAATAGTTATATTTCACCAAATATCCCTTGAAGAGACATTCCGAAGCTTCCTTCTGCTCAGTCCTTCCGTAGTACTGATGTGTGGTTGGAATCTGACTCTGAGCAAAGGGGTGGGGAAAAAAAAGAACACAGAGGGCAGCAGCCACCATTGACCGTTATTTATTTTATTATTTTTTACAATGCTGAAGTGCTGCAAAACTTGAACTATATACATCAATTTTCTGACCTATATTAGTTGGCGTATTAAAAAGTTTATATATTTATGCATTGCAGTAAACATGGTGTGTGTATATATATGTCTTTAGATTTTAAATTTATATATAATGCTTTACTACAGAAATGTGAACCACTATTTCCATCCTTGGCTGTCTTGTGAAATAAATCAAGTGCTGTTAGTTTATCCGTAAAACTTCCCTTTTTTGAAAATCTGGCATAGTTCCATTTTTTTCTCTTAGACAAAGTGCCAAGATCCCCTGTTCAAAAGTGATGAATGTTGCTAAGTATCTATTTCACTTTTGAGCTCAGTTTTCTAAGAGGCTTAGGAAACTTCCAAAACCGCTGTTTGGAATATTGCAGGCTGCTATCTCTTGAGTCCCCGTAGCTTCCCTGTGCACTTGAGGGCATTCAGCACTCTGGAAACCTAAGTGATAAATGCACATAATAAATCCAAATCCTATAACCTCTAGCAGTGTTTTGCAGTTAAAGTTATTGAACCAAATGTTTACACTTAAAGTAGGATTAACAGTAAGTTTTCTTACTTTTTTTTTTAGTAGATAAACCAAACAAATCTGCTGGTAATTGGAGGGTGTTGCGAATGCACTTGGTGAGATTTGACCAAGTAGTTTAAGCCTCCTCACCTGAAACAGTTACTTTATTTACTAGCGCACGTGTACTTTTCTGCGGTTGGTGGCCAGGGACTGAGTCTCTAGAGACCTTGTCTCCTTCTCCTGGGGTTTTGTGTGTGTGCTCATGCTGAAGATTTAAGCACTCCCAAATCTCAAAAGTGGCTTCCTTGGGCTTGCTGCGAGGGGATGGGATCATTCCCCACCCGCACCGTGTGTGGAGCTGACCTCGGAGATGCTCGAGCCTCTGTGCGTATGGGAGGGAAGGAAGGCATCTGTCAGGGACTGACTTGTGTCTCTCTGCCCAGTTCTGATGTGCCGGCCTGGTGACAAGTGCATCTCTTGGGATGCACAATGAGCAGGTTCCATTGCCTCCCAGTTGGGAACAAGGCTTTAAGGCCAAGGCTCTCTGTTCCCCGGGGAGAGCCTGATTGTGCAGGTGACGGTCTATGAGAGAGGGACAGCCGATCTGAATCTTCTGGTGAAAAAGAGATGGTCAGCTTCAGTAGAGGAGGGAGGCTTTGATACCAGAGGTTCCGAGATCACCAGTTTCCTGAGCATGTTGAACTTGTGAACAGCTATAGATTGAACTGGATTCACTTGTATGTGCCACCACCGCAGCGGTCCCTATTTTCCTGGTGGCACATGGTGCCTGAACTGCATGGGAAGCAACTCATGATTTTTCTTGGGTTTTAGGCCAGGGGTTTTAGGTGGTTTGGCAGTTTCAAAATTGTTTAAGTTGTCCTTGTTTGGCACAGTGGCCTTAATTCCTTCCAGCTCATGAATTGAAGCTCAGACTCAGCCAGTTCCACCGCAGGTGACTCTGTGCATTCTTTTCTTAGTCTGCTGGCTTCCAGGCGTCAGGTGTCTAGGCGCCTTCCTTGCTGGTTTACCAAACTGGGTGCCTCACTGGGCTTGTGAGTTTGTCACAGCGTTGAAATGCTGATGTTTTGAGACCGACATCTCTATTACTGAAGAGTGCCACTGTCTTGGTGCCCATCACACTTGGGATCGAGACTGATCTCAGGTGGTTGCATCTTGAATCAAGCTCAGCACTACCCCACGTGAGGACTGGCTGGGTTGTGTTGCAGGCTTGAGTGACTTGAGTGTCTGAGTCCTTTCCTTTCCCTGCTGTAGAATTGGACAAACCCCAGCCACTGTAATCAGCAAATCACCCAATGTGGGGTCAGGCTTGTGGAAGATTAGAATAGCAGTGGTGTTTTCTACCCCTCACTCCACCTCTTACTACAGTTCCCCCCCCAAAAGTTTCCTCTTCCTTCTTCCATGTGCTGTGGGTTATTTTTGGAAGAACTCTGGAATTGCTAATTTAAGGGTAAAATTAAAACTTTGAGTGTACAAGTGGGGCAGAAAGAGATAACACCATATGCACACAACAGTGACCTCTGTGCTTGTTTCACACGTGTGGTCTTTCTTGTGGCTGCTCTGCACAGCAGAAGGGTTGATTACAGAAGCAAAGGTGTCAAGTGCTGTTACTCTCAAAATAAATCTTCTTGGGGAAGCACACACCTGGCCTGGTCTCTGTTCCTTACCTGGCCTTGTGAGGTGCTCGTGTTCCTAAAGGGTCAGTGCTGGATTTCAAATTTGCATCCTTTCTGCTTATATAAGGTGAAAAAGAGGCATCCTGAAGAGCCTTCTGTGTTATACCACAGCAAGTTCAGCTATTCCTGAAGTTTTAGTTATTGTGAAAATGTGGTACCAACTCAGCTGCTCCTGGTCAAGTGACTTCTGGTAGCTTTGGGGGTACCTCGTCTTTCATTGCAGGCAAATTAATGGGATTACACAAAAGGATAGCGGTGAATCTGAGAACAAAGGCGGATTTACAGAGTCAGCTCACTAGTAACTGTGGGCCGGCGGGATCCTTTGCTTTTGACTGCAAAAATCTTCACGTCACACAGCCTTCTGTGGCACAGACCGCCTGAAAACAGGAGACTTCATCACAGCTACTGAAGCGCCTGGCTTGCTTTATACACTTCCCTTCCGGGAAACGCCAGGCAGCTTCGTTTCTGCTCTGCAATATTTCTTGTGCCTGCTTGACTTGGTAAAGCACAAGTACAAAAGAGAGGCGTTCAGGGAACGTTTTTCCCTGGCCAAACTGCGGTTTCTCCGGTGGGTTCCATAAATACGGTGGCCGTCCAGCCCGCGTGGTTTGGTAGCACCATGCAGAGGGCAGGATGCAATAACAAATGCAAGTTGTTACAAGTGCCAAACTTTTGGTTTCCTCTGTATACAACAATAATTCAATGGTTCTATTAAAATACAGAGATGCTTAAAATTCACTGTGTTCCAAAAAAGAGCAGTGGTGGTTTTTTTTCTTTAAATTAATGCTGTTTAAAACATTGTAAATCTTCTTTTTTTTTTTTAATGCTGTGTGTAGGTTTGTGTTACTCTTCACAGCTGCCTTGAGACATTGCTCCGTGTGATGCCTACGGACACTTTGCTCTTTAGCAGAGCACTAGTGCCGTGCAGGTGCATCAGAAACGGAGGCTGACCACAGGTTTTAGTATTTAAAAGTGTAAGTATTTAGACAAAGTGCAATTCGTTGGAGTTAACCTCCCCTGCAGAAGGAGAGTTGTGTCTCAGGAAGGGTGATACCTAGGGACACAGGCAGACTGAGAATTGTAACTGCGGTGTGTTTTGGTGCCGCTCACGGTGATGCTTTAGGAAGAGTTGTATTTAATTAGGGGGGTGGATCCTTTCTGCCTCTAACATTAGCACTGAGGTCTGGGGGGTTGTGTTCACTTAACTCTTTGGAGTGCTTAAACAGCTTCGTCCTGTGGGTGGGAGGGCTGTTAATTACATGTGTGTTTGTTTTAGTTAGAAGCTCCTATTTCCATCTTAGCTTGGAGTGTTTCCTTTTACAGTTAAGGAACGAGTACAGGCCCGCGTGCGTGTCAGCTGTCGGTGCCGGAGCCTTTTCACATTTGCCATTTTCTGTGGCTCTTCCTTGTCTGTTGTTGAGCTGAGAGCTGCGTCTGTGTTTCCGTGGCACATTACTTGTGGAAGGAAGGCCAGGAGATGAGCCCGATGGCTCACGATGGGAAGGGGAGCCAGTGAAAGCCAGCATGGTGATCGCTGGAGAGCCAGTAAGATCTGGGTGAGGCACTACTCGTTCTCTGTAGGGCTCCCATCGTGTTCTCTGAAGTTTATTGGCAGGTTGGGCACCTGCCCTCCAGCATCCCTATGGTTTTTGGTTGGTTTGTTTTTTCTGGGAAATCCCTTACTGTAGGAAGGAATGCAGGCAGGCTGTTAGGGTGGTGGCTCTGATCAGCCGTGCCCTGCATGACTCTAATCTAACTGCAAGTGCCTAACTGGATAAACACCTGCTAAAAGGGATTAGGGGTAATGGGAGAGTTAAACTATAAACGGCTACAAACAGGTGATTATGGTGTAAATTTGTTGCTGATTCAAAATCTTAAAAGATATTTGTTAAAATGACTTATTCTAGGAAGCTGCTTATTAGTTATAAAAATAATTAAAGTACATAAAGGATTTGTAGAAAGCTCTTTGAATTAATCTGTTGAAATGTCTAGAAAAGTGAGCTGGAAGATTGGAACTTTTCCTTGTAAAAGGCTAAATCTTGTTGCCCGTTATTTTTGCAGGGTTTCATGTGAGTGACGACCAGCTGCCAGAGTGCATCAGTAAATGAACGTGCTCAGTGTCGATGCCTACCTATGCCCTTGAATTTTCATAAAGCAGTGACGCTGTACTGAGCTCTTGTAACAGCTGGTGGATCTGAGCACTATAACAGGATAGAAAGAAAATGAAACATTATTTTATTGATAAGATGAAATTGTAATTTAAAAAAAAATACTGGGTGCTTTTGAATCGCTACCTAATGCCCTTGATTATTTTTTTTCTTTGCTTTTCCTCCTTCCTTCCTTTTCAGTTAATGCTAAGACATCCTCTGGTTTAGTCAAGGGCAAGTTTCATTAACCAGTAGTTCTAAACCCCGTCAGTGCCTGAACGATACCTTTTCAAGAGGCTACACAGTGGCTGCTTTCACAAGGGTCAATCTGATAGCACGCTGCCACCTCTACTGATTTCAGAGCAGAAAAAAACCTGCGGCACAAACCTGCACCTGATGAAAGCAAGAGCCATTTTGGAAAGTCTCAATTTCAGTATGTGGTAGGCAGTGTGCTCCAAAAACCTCGTGCCTGGCTGTTCCGGAGATCCTCACCTCAGTGGTCTCACGTGCTAAAGCCTCGGCTACAGCACCTGTTTTATTAGTTGACACAGGATAGCAGGAAAGCAGCAGCATCCTTATGGCTTGTTTCACTATTTTTAGGTCTGAAAATGCAAAGTCTGATTAATTATTAGAATAAGTAAACCAGTGCACTGGGGTAGCTGGCAAGGCAGGCAAGTTGAACAGAGCTGATGTTCTTGAAAGCTCTTGGTACAGTTTCTTTTTGAAGGGAAGCCAAGGAGTAGCTTCTGAAGAAATACTTTAAAACTCTTCTTAAGAACAAGCCTTAAACTAGTGCGAAGGACTCCTGGATTGCGTAGAGAAACCGGGATCTGTTCTAGCTGTTGTATGCCTGGGGAAACAGCTGCTAAGTCAATTTTAAGTTTGTTTTTTTTTCTCTTCCAAAACCTAATGATTTGCTTCTTGTAATTGAAGCTTTGTTTCCGTTCAAGGGTCTGAGGCTGTATTTTGAGGTGTATGGTGAGCATTCTATCGTATCTTAGTTTAACTGGCGCAAGCAGCGAGCTGTATTCTGGTGGACTCCTTGAAGGCAGCACTGCATGTTAAGGGGAGAGGAAAAACCACCAGTAAAAGAAGGAGAGTCTCCCTATACCGCACATGGCCTTGCTGTGCATATCCGGTGGGGCAAGAGGCCGATTTTTGGCACGGGGCTTGTGTAACTGCCACCCTTTGCTGCCCTCGGTGTTTGGGAACATGGCTGGGACGCTGCCCAGCTGCAGGTGTGTTGAGAGCCAGCGAGGACTCGAGGCAGTGGCTGGCTGAAGGTTGAGCCCCAGAGTCCTCTCACAGCGAGATGCAGATTCCTGGGCATATCTTGTGGCCTCAGTCGTTTTGCCTTTGGCTCTTGCTAACAGGATTTTGCCTTCACTCTTGCCCCAAATTTACTTCTGAATGCGTTGCTTTTGCCGATGATCACTAGGAAGAGCTCCTGTGGGTTGGAGGACATGCCCACAAGCTTGATCCCTCTGTCCACACAGACTTGATCTCTGCACATTTGGCTGTTTGCACATCTCTGCATCCTTGAACACCCGGTGTATGTGGGGAGAGTGCTTAATACATGATGAACTGACTTTTCATCAAGCGTAGAGAACTGCTCTCTGCAGGGTAGAGATCAGCTGAGCATCTGCAGCAATGCCGTAGGTAGCGCTGGTGCAGCCCACTTGCCTGCGCGCGGGTTGCTGGAAGCCTGCTGCCTCCTCCATGGGGAGAAGCCCCTATTCCCAGCTACCTCAGTTTTTTCCTTTGCACTTTGTCAGATCTTTTTTTTTGTTTTAAATTGTGTTTTGTCCTTCAGTGAAAAACTCAAAGCAGATGAGAAGCAGGGCAGAATGATGCCACTGTCCAAGGACAGTTTACTTTAATTTCATTTAAAATGCATGTTTCTGTACAAAAAGACCAAGGTTGACCTGCAGCTGCTGTAAATAGTAAATAAAAATTTGTATTACTTGAAAGTAACTATTATACATGTAAATGAGAGAAGCAATTGAAAGACTGTCCTGGTGATTTTTAAATAGGAAAAAATCTGTTTAGAAAATAGAAGCTTCTGCTCTTTTCAGGACAGAGCAGATCGTTTCTCTCTGCCTCTGCTCTGCACTGTTTTGCCTGTGAACTTGATCCGTTATCTCAACAGAGATTCACTGATTCTTCTGATGTCTAATCTGGATTTTTTTTCTCCGTGGGGTTCCCCATTTACTCAGCTACAGAGGAAGAACTGTCCAAGTAAATACCCACCTCCCATACCTGAGATTATGTATTTCCCCATTTCTTTGGGATCTTCAAGTACACTGGGTTTTGCTTAGCTTGAAGAATTAAAACAAAAACAACCAAACTGTGTTTTCTTCTGCTTCTAAAGGTGCTATTTTGACATTTTTAAATTCCTTACACTGTGCTCAACTTCTTAAGGTAAGCTGATAATCAGCTCATGTTTGTTCTCTGGGGTTTTGGGGTTTTTTTTTTGAGTATTCAGTCCTATTTCAAAAAACATCTCTTTTCATAAAGACAGCTTCTGAACTGTCAGAGGCCTTAATAATACAAAATGTAATAGGAAAATTCTGCCTTTTTTCTTTCTTTGTAAAGGCACAACCAAGAAATGCTTCACAGGGACTGTTTTCCTCTAAAATTTTAAGTAGCCACTCGTATTAACTTTGAATTAAATGTAGCAAACGTTTTACTGGCCACACATAAACAGGAGGGATAAAACAAGGAGCTCTTCATGTCTCTGTGGACGTACCAGTTAGCTGCGAATTCCAGAGCCTTCTACTGGCATCATGGTGGCTATTCTGTGAATATTCATCTTCCTGGGCTCGGTCCCAGGACCTGGCTGTGTGTTGTTCCCGGGGCGTTTGGGACACGCTGACCTACGTGGCTGTCGGAACATCTGGATGCTGGGCCGGGAATGGGTTTTGCCTCAGGCTTCGTCTGTTCAACCTGTGTTTGAGACGTGCGCTTGGCTGGGAGAGGGTTTAGCTGCCCCGTGCCGTGGGTGGTCAGGAGGTGTAACGAAGGGAGGTACCAGCTGCTCCCATCGCTAGAGTGATGTCAGCATGGTCAGCTGGAGGAGAAGGCTCTTGCAGAGGCAAGCTCTGGAGTGGAGAGCTGAATTTTAGTCCTGTGTGGGAACTTTGTTGTCGTCCTTACTGTGCTGTCTTTAGTTTTGTTCAATCCACACCGTCAGTTCAGTTTAGGGATTTGGTAACTTAACGTTGCTAGAAGTTCGCCATTCTGTGGAGGTCATGGAAGGTCATACCCCTGCCCTGCCTGAAGCAGCGGAAGAATCAAGGGCTTGGTATCTGAACTTGTCCCGTCTCCAGACATCAGGTTACTGCCTTTTCATAGGCTCCCAGTCCCAGTGGTGCAGCATTTCTCAATCTAAGAGCCCTTTGCCCTTTTGAAAAGAGTCCAGAGACTGCCTTGTCATTCCACATCACATGCTGGGTGCTGCCCTCTGGACCGCCCTAACTCATCCCGACTGCTGTTGTCCAGGGACCATGGGCTGGTGGCCTTCATGAGTAGTGTCTACGTTACCTGCAGCACTGTTTGAAAAACAGCTAAGAAATGAGAGACCACGCAGAGCCCTGCTGAGCTTTTGCAAATCCTTGATCCCCTTGTTTTAGGGAGGCTGAAGAGCAGCACCATTCACGGCCAGGCCTGCGCAGTCTGAGCCTTGCAGCCATGCCCTGGCAGCGCGGGCGAGGGTGAGACCAGCCTGTCCCTTATGTAAGGGTACGATATAAAGGTTTATGGGCCGAGCATTACAGGAGATCTAGTAATCTGCATTTGTGTATTTAAATCTGAAAATATTGGAGGCTCTGGAACTCTTTCTCCAGGGTGGAACAGCAAGAATTGGCTTGAATAACTGGGAAGCTCCTGGGCACCTAATTTTCCCCTCCACTTTTTTTGTTTGTTTGTTTTGGGAAAACAGAAATATGTACCTGCTTCCCATTTTGTATACTCGTTGTTTGACAATCTGAAGTGAAAAGCTGGGGTTTTTAATTTTGCCTTCAAAAGGAAAAAGCAGAATTTTTTCATGTTATATGCTCCACCTTTGTGTTTATTGAGTACCGTGAAACCTTTAAGATTGGGCTAAAGACTTGAATCACATCTTACATGAATGATGAATGGTGACTTCTTAGTCTGACTTCGTACTGTACAAACACTCTGTTTTAGTGTAAGAGAGTGAAATAACAGCTCCATTGATTAATCCAATTGTGATACTGTATTCCGTGTTTGTATACTCATTGTTCGACAATCTGAAGTGAAAAGCTGGGGTTTTTAATTTTGCCTTCAAAAGGAAAAAGCAGAATTTTTTCATGTTATATGCTCCACCTTTGTGTTTATTGAGTACCGTGAAACCTTTAAGATTGGGCTAAAGACTTGAATCACATCTTACATGAATGATGAATGGTGACTTCTTAGTCTGACTTCGTACTGTACAAACACTCTGTTTTAGTGTAAGAGAGTGAAATAACAGCTCCATTGATTAATCCAATTGTGATACTGTATTCCGTGAGCCAAGTAACAGGGTGTTGGAAGGTAACGCCTCATTGCTGCCGCTCCCCTGAAGGTCAGTGTTCTGACAAACAGGATCTGGCTGATTAACGGGATACTGTCAGAATATATTGCCACTTTTTCTACAAAAAACACGTCACTGTGATGTGGTAGAGATGCTCACCTGGTCTTGTTTACCATCGCTGACACGCGGCTTGACGGCGAGGTTTATTCCATCATCCAGCTGTTGTGCTTTGCCTTCTGTATACAGATGTGTTTACTGTTACAGGCTTTTTATGTGTGTACGTTTTCTGTGGGTCTTTTCTGTGGGAATGGAGGTTTTGGATCTTGCTTTAGTTTGTTTATGTGCCCTCCCCAAAATCTTGTTGCTTTAGAAATGAATCCACGAATCGCTTGGGGCCAGGCTTTGGAATGCTCTGAGTATGTTGAGTTACTTCTGTTAAAAACAGGGAAAAATAAGACATAACCGCTTTCTGGCCTCAATCAAACTATGCAATATAGCGCACCAGAGAGCTGAATTCCTTGTGACACAGAAGATGCATGGCTCTTGTGTCCTTCCAACTTCAGTCCTTGGTCCAAAGTTAGGAGAGCTTGTACTCAATGGCCACCCAAGAACCTTGCATGCAAACCAGCTCTTGTTCGATGGTCTTCCTCCCTCCCCTGGTCTCTCCTGTCGGCGTATTGGGTGTTTTGACTCTGAATGTTGTGCTGTCAAGGTGTTTCCCTCCTGTCAGTCTCATATTGTTGTCGACTGGAGCTTGTCTTGTAGACCCACCTGTGGCTTTACCTTTACTTCACGACGTTCGCATCTCTTTGCTGCGGAGCATGTCAGGCATTTTGGCTTAGCCGTGTCCCTCCAGGTGGACGTAGGTCTTGCTTTATGTGCCCGCGTGGTTCAGTTGTGGGTCTGGTGCTAACAGTTCAGAATACCTGTGGTGTCCTGAATCCAGTCCAAGGACGTTCTCATTTCCTCCACTTGTGCCTGTGTACGCACAGGCACATTTGCTTTTGCTGCTTCCATGGCAGTTCAGGCATAAAGGCCCACGTGGTCAGGACTGCTGTAAAGGTTCTTTGTTCTCCCATTGCTTCGTTTGTTCCTTGGGTTCCTCGTCTTCCCCCGGTTAAATGCTGACAAAACTGTTCTTCCCTGGTTCTGTATCCTGCGAGTAGCTCTCCTCTACCAGCTGATCGTGTCTTCTCACCTTCTCAGCCACCTTCTGAGCAGTTTCTCCGTCGGTTAACCCTCCTTGTCCCTCGTACCGCGTCACTCTCCTAACTCCGTTCACTGTTTTGTCTTTGGTTCAGGTTAACGTTGGTTTATTTCTCTGATTTCACAAAGAGGTTTCAGTGCACAACACAGGAGAGACAGAGGGAATCTCTGTGCAGATGTCTGGGTCTGTTCATCCCCTCCCCAGCACAAACGGTGGCGGGGGTTCAGCCTGTTCCATTCCTAACCCCAGGTTTGTCCTAGTGCTGGGCAGAACAAACTCTGAAGGCGTTTGTTATTTCTTCGGGTAATTGGAACTATTTGGAGACTTTCTTCTTTGGAAGTCGCCGCTGCAGCTGAGCAGCTGGCGTGCCAGAGGCTTGTTATGCTTCCATAGTCAGTATTTTTAATTGAGGAACAAATAATTTATTTTGGGGAAAAATGTAAATTCTTTTGTATTTGTATGTCAAAGTGGCCTTTATAGGAAAAGCACATAAAATATTTAGATTAAAATTGCTTAGCTGTGTAATTTTAGTGGGGATTTTTGTATTGACAGGGTTTCTATGCATTTTTCAAAATATACTTGCTGTTTTGTGTTAGAATTATTGGAGATATTTTTAAAAACGTGTATGACCACATTTTCCATGAGCGATCCCTTTACTATCCTTCCTTTTGAATACTACAGAGATTTTAATTAACCCTGTAAATTAATTTTCCCCCACGACTCTCTGCATTAAGTCAATGTAATGAGTTCTAGCTTGGGCGCGTAGCCACGCGGGCGTAGCCTGGTAGTGTAGCTGAGCTACGGAGAGAGCTTTTTGGAGAAGGGCAGTACGCAGTGTTTCAATTGCACTTAAAGGACTAAATTAGCAAATTAAGGTTTTGCTGTACCTCACTGGGGTTTTTAAACTGTTTACACTCGAGCGTGATTGCAGACTGTTCTGTTTGTGCAGACACCGTTCTCCCCCGTTCTGTCGGGATAATGCTAACGTTAACAGGTAGGG
>NW_010420813.1:39519-45213 GCF_000710305.1 Buceros rhinoceros silvestris
TCTGGAACGTGTGTGGTATCCCCCTGGGTGTGAGACGAGTTTGAGGTAGGAAGGAGAGGGAAGTTGGATCCGTTAGCGTATTTTTCCATTTAATTGTGCACACATTTTCACATTGCTGGGACTAACCAAACTTACAATTGAATTGTAAGTACAATTAGTGGTTTGGGGGTGGGGGGAAACGAAGGGGTTGGCAGAACTGCCGGCAAAAATAGCCGTTAGTTGCACTGCAGAGCAGTTGCCTTGAGTGCCTATGCAAAGGACAGCCCGGGTTGGACCCACCGGAAGGGACTCTTCCGTTATGCTCTGGTTTTACTTCCTCCTCTCCAGGTGTTATGGTAAGGCTTGCTAAGTAGAACCTTCCCAGGAATGTTTGTCACCTGACACTTCAGTTTTATCATGTTACATTTGTATTTTAGTTGTTCTCCTTGTTTCTGTTTCGTAAGAGATCCCATATAGTTCATAGGTTAGGGTAAGTGCAAGCTTTTAGGCGCAGTAAGGATGGAACATTGCATGCTGCCATTTCTCCTCAAAACTGAAGAGAAACGTGCAATTTTCATGGCACTTTGACCTGTTG
This sequence comes from Buceros rhinoceros silvestris, assembly GCF_000710305.1. Classification (NCBI taxonomy): domain Eukaryota; kingdom Metazoa; phylum Chordata; class Aves; order Bucerotiformes; family Bucerotidae; genus Buceros; species Buceros rhinoceros. The sequence continues at coordinate 40,094 of NW_010420813.1, forward strand.
CTGAAACACTGGGTTTTGCAATGGAACAAACTCTCAATGAAAACACTCTGTCTACGTTAGATGTCTTGCAAATGAAGAAAAAGGCAGTTAATTGTACCCACAGATAATTTGCTGTTGATTTCTTTAAAAAGAGTTTTATTATCCGTTATTGGAAAAATAGAGATTTCTTGGTTTACTTTAGTTGGCATAAATTGCCCAGTGCAGAGTCTGGTCCACCTCCATCCATTTCCTTTCATGGAGTAGCTGCACGTAAAATTGACTCAGCCAAGCAGGAGAGCTGTTGGGTTACTCACCGGTAACCTCCCCGGCAGAGCTGCTTTGTGGCTCTCGCACGGTACGAAAAGGGACACGAGAATTTTCCCGGATTAAGTAGCACTCGCTTTGTTTACGTGTTTGGTATAATGTTGGGTGACTAAAGGGAGGTTCCCTTTTTAAAGTATTTGACTTGTGCTTTGGGGACTTAGTTGCCACTGTGCAAATTGTGCTGTAATATTGTACCAAGGATCAGTGAAAGTGTTTTATCTTTTTTAATGTCGTTTGTATTTGACCGGGTTTTATAAATGTAAGAAAACAGAGTGTTGTATTTTGATCTGACATTTGCGTATGGTAAAAGTAATTTTGCTTTATGTATTGGAGGTTTGTTCAGAACTTGAATTATTTTATAGAAGGGTACAGACCAAAATTAATTGTCTTAAAGGTGTTTAATAAACTAACCAAATAAAACATTGATGGTTTGAAAACTTGTTAACTGCTCCTTATGCTTTTTCTTTCTATTTTTAAGAGAAAGGAAGAACATAGTTGAAGATTTTCTTTCAAGGTCTTACAAAAAATGAAGAAAGAAAAAAAGTACATTTTTAAAATATCATCTCCCATGAGTTATCTGTTTTATTATTAAACAATCCTACATGCCAGAAGTTTAATCGAAGGGGAAAACCCAAAGGAAATAAAAGGAGGAGGAAAGGCTAAGGAAATGAGGGGAGGCGGGAGCAGTCCCTCTCCGGCTCTGTCCAGGCAGTAAGTGCTCACGGCCGCTGGCCCTTGGATGCTGGTGATGGCCCCTCTGGGAGAAATGGGAGTGGGGAGAAGCTTCTGGTCACCTGCAAAAGCTCTCACGGTTGTTTGAAGGTCTCTGTCCTGCCCTGCAGTCACCTTCACTCGTCCTCTTCACAAATGCTGCTGCTTTCATGTGACCTTTAAAAGCGGAGGAGAAAAATATGTGAAGTGTAGCTGCTCCCAAGGGCGGGTACAAACAGCTCATTCCAGGGCTGCCAGATACTTGGCGACCCTCAGTTGCGCCACGGCCTCCTACGTCATCTCGTCAAGTTCAGAGGTCTGGACTTTTTTAAGATGCCAAGCAGCTGCAACTCAAATTAAGCCATATGCTTCCTTCGTGCTGCGCTTCTCCCTTTACCATTGCTTCTGCTAGTGCTGCCTGTGCTGAGCCAGAGCGAGGGCTCTCGGCTGTCGATGGGGTGTTGAGGGTCATCCGTCATTATGGGTGGGAGGGCGACGGCAGCAGTAAACTCAGCCGCTCCAGTAGTCCTATACCTTTTGATCGTCAGGAAAATCCATGAGTTCACCCAGAGCTCTGTCTGCCTCTCCTTAAATAAAAGGACACTGAGGCAAGGCCAGATGTGGGGTAGGAGTCAAGGAAATGCTGAGGCGTGGGGTAGCCTGGGCAGAAGGAAGTGAAGGGGGAAGGCAGTGCTACAGCTTCAAAGCAGAGTGCAAACCCGGGTGCTGTAAACACGTCCTCTAAAAGAGACGTGGGTCTTTTGCTCAATAAAACCCTTTTCGTGCTTAGTTCAACAGCCACACCACGTGAAGCATAGGTCTGGAATTTCCAGCCGGTTTGGTGTGGAGAGCCCGAGGCCTCCAGTGTAAACACGAGCCGAGGATAGAGACTCTTGTGTTGATTTACTCCTGTTGCTGGTGTTCCCATGGTTATGGCTGCGTAGATGGGCTCTGCCATATCTCCCCTGTCTTACTGAGTCTTGGAAACAAAGACAGGAGGGGGAACTTGGATTTATCTTTATTCCACAGCCTGGAATCCTAACAGAAAGGGAAGAGGGATACTGCCTGATATTCTTTGCCTTTTACGCACAGAGCATCTATCTCTTCCTATTTTACCCCCTCATTTTTTTCCTAAAGTATCACAGAAGAAACCTAGAAATCATTCCTTAAACTGGATTTTCAGCCAAGGCTCTCGGTGCCTGGGAGCAAGGCCTCCCAGTGCCTTCTTAATCGCAAGGTATTTGCCAAGAAGGCTACGGAAGTTTACGGAACAGGACTTGTGGCTGTGAAGGCTGTGCCACAGAGAATCACAGTTCTCTGGGAGCCTCTACCACAACCCCAGAGGAGTGTCCCACCAGCTTTTTCCTGGCAGGAATGTACCAGGAGAGGCAATGCAGCTGGCAAAGGCTCCCTGCGAGGTTGGAGCTGCTGGAGAAGTGTCTGGATGTGTGAGCAGCCCTGGCTTGGCCGAGCCAGACTCTTCCCAGGACCAGTGCCTGCAGGCTTTCACCAGGGTGAGTCTTCCAGGAGAAGAAGAAAAAGGAGGTGTCGAGGAACGTATGAGAAGCTTTGCAGAGCAGGTAACTGATTCCGGCCTCCAGAATCTCAAATGGAGCAGTGAGCCCCGCTTTTTGCTAAGCTCTGTGTTGCTAAGTCAGCCCTTTGGCACAACAATCATTGGAAACAGATAAACTAACCAAAGAGTTAATTGCTGCTCAGAATTCAGTATAACCTTTTTGTCTGAGAGCAGCTGTAAAGTCAGAGTCAAAAATTAATGCAGAGTTTACAGGGTCCTGGGAAAGGTGCGAGTCATTTGGGGAGAATGTTGTTGCCACTCAGCAGATTTGGCTGCTCCAGGTGAAGCCAACAGCAGCAGGATCACACCTATTATTTTTGCTTTTTCTCCAGTGTGCTTGGAGGCGCGCAGGCCAAGCTCTGTCACGTGTGGCCTCTAAGGAGTTGTGAACCCCAACATCGTGGGCTGGGCTGGAGGAGTTGGCTAATGGAGAACTTACGGTAAGAGCAAAATGTATTTTTAACCACTAGGATATGCTTATCATCAGGAAAGGGCGAGCAGCGCTCCTATCTCTCCAGGGAAGGGGAAGTCTTGACCGTGACTTTAGGCTTTTTTCCAACTCCTTTCCACTCTCTGGAAGGTTTTTTTTTTTTCTTGCTGAGACAAGTCACCGGATTAAATCATGGAGTTAAACAGGCATCAGTCCTGGGTCACAGGTGAGAAATGCTCGATGCCAGGGGCACAGTGTTTTTCCATTGCATGTGATGTATGTTCAGGGAAGACCTGAAAAGCTCAAAGAGTGCTTTGAAACAAGTCTGTTCTGCTTTTTTAAATGTACTAAGAGTCTGTCCAGAAGCTCTCAAATTTTCAGGGCAACTTTGATGTTTCCTCTCTTGAATAGGAAAGCAGATTCCCCTCACAATACCCCACCCTGCTGCTTCTGGACAAGCTGCACATCAGGTGCCTGTGATCGAGGGCTGCTTTTTGGCTTGGGTGCTTTGCTCAGAAAGGAGCTGGATACATCCGCTTGCTGCAGTGCCCGTCTGAACTCCGCCACTCTGGGAGAGCGCCCAGGGATGCCCGCCCTTGGCTCCCGAAGTGAGCACAGGGTTCACCTTACCCGCAGCAGGGGGCTCTAGCATTTTCCACAGCCTGCACCGCTCTCCTGTTCTGTAATCCTGCCCCAGGACTGGAAAAGCCTTTCCCTGCGACGCTTCGCGCTTTGCAGGACGGGCAGTAAAGATGCCTTTCAGGGCTGTTTCTGGAGATACACCGTTGTCTGTTTTAGTCAGTGGTGGGAGTTATAAAGAAAAGAAATGCTTTGAAATGGTAAAAGCTGCCTGACCGAAGAGACAGGCTGAGGGTGTTACCAGGGTGCCTCGTACCATTCCCACGAGCAAGCAGCGCTGCTGCCCACCTCCTCAAAACCAGTGTCACCTGTCCTCCTGCGCAGGCGTCCTCATCAGTTGTAAGAGCTCCCTATTCCTCCGCGCTCCAGGCTCCCTCCTGCCCTTCCCCAATGCCCCCTTCTCTAAGGCTGGTTGAGTCCTTAGTGCTCCTGCTGACGCTCCTTTGTGCAGTCTCAGATTTAAAAGCTGTAGCCTACACACTGAAAAAATGGCAGTGCTGTAGCAGTGGCTGCGGTCTCCGCACGATGAGATGGCTGGGCAGGGTGTTCCTGTCGGGTTTTCCTTCATCGCTGGACGTGGTGACCTCACAGGGACAGGGAGAGGTGTGTTGTGCTGCTCCTCCCAGCTCAGTGGCTGAGTGGGTTTGTCCTAGATTTCTTCTCCTTGATATGTTCGCGTTGGCTTGTGAGTCACCCCAGGCGCTGGGGAGCAGGAGATGCTGCCCTCGGGGCTGCTGGTCTGAGATCCAAATGTCTCCTTGGGAAGGGCCTATCTGTAACCATCAGCCTACTGTGGAGCTGCGGGATCTGCTCTGCGAAGGGCTTGGGCATCCGGTGGGATGCTGCTCTGCTTCTTGCTGTCTGTTCTTCTGCAAGTTTTGCTGATCTGCAATTAAATCTTTCATGATGGTTTTAATGGGCCTCTCAGTTCCCCTTACTACAGAGTAACGCTGAAGAACCCATTTTTGGCCTTTCAGTTTGCCTCCTCATTTCAGCTGCATCTGTGCTGTTCTCCTTGCTGTCATAGTGTGAAATACTCAGGCAGAAATGTGAAATTCCCTCATCTGAAAGTCACGTACCACATTGTAGAGTTTGCCATGAGGCACAAGAGCGTTTCTGGTCTACCTGCTTTGAAGAGCAAAGACAGGAATGCTGTGAGCACCATGGTGTCTGGTCTTGGCAGATGCTTGGACGCCAGCCTTGTTTCACGGAAATTAGGTTGTTACTATTACTTTATTTTTTTGTCAGGACCTGAGTGATTCCTCAATTGCTTTTCCATTTTCATAAAGAGGTTTGTGAATCACACACACGTAAAATGAAGGAATTAGCAAATGCTCCTTTCCTTTGATGTACGGTAATCTATGCTTCTCGTAACTTCTCCTTGCAACTGCTCCCTGGAATTTTCCATCTTACTATGAGTATTTCAACGAAAGTTGGAAAAGAACCTTCACCCCCTGCCCC
>NW_010420814.1:0-23390 GCF_000710305.1 Buceros rhinoceros silvestris
GAGGGAGAGGCGACGCGCAGGGAAAGGGGCCCGAGCGCCGGCGCATCCCGCAGAAAGGTGCCTCCAACCCCGGAGGTGCTGCGCCCCGCTCCCAGCCCTTCCCCGGCGCTGCCGCAGCTGGAAGAGAGGCTGCGGGGGGCTGCCCGCAGGCGGGAAAAGTTTGGCCCCGCAGAACGCGAGGGGAGTGCCGGCTGCCGTCGTGATTGAACGGAATTTTGGTAATGCGCTCGGGTCAGGCCCTGCCGTGTGCTCTGCATACGAAGAGCAAACGTGTTCTATCGGGATTCACAGAGTAGGTCGGGATTCTCTTGTTCTGGTTTGGTAACGTTTTTTGACACTTACCAGAGATACTGTCAAATAGAAAAAATCTGTAATAGCCTGTATGTGCAAAATGCTGACCTTGTAAACTGGTACAACCGGCCTGGCTAAATCCTTCCAGTGACACCAGCATCTTCTTGGACCCATCTTTTTTCTCCTCTCCCCCACCTCAAACCTGAAACTTCTAATCTGCCAAAGTGAGCAGCTGCCTCAATTTCATTGCAAATTTCTGTCCCACCCAGTGTATCTATATTCAGTAGCACAGAAAACATCCAGTGTGTGGAATTTGCTAGATTGTATAATTTCTTGGCTCTGAGCTCTCAAGTCTTGCTGTTAAACTACACAAAACTTTATGATGTTTTTGATTGACCAGAGCAATCCAAACTTAAGCATCTTCCAGTGCCAGAGCAATGCAAAACAGATTTCGTACTCCTGAAACCAGATATTTGTGTCATCACGGTTCTCATGTTGGCTGACTAAATATGCCTTTTTGGAGCGTTCCTATTCAGCTAAAAAATGGGCCTTTGCAGGAAATAAGTTCGTAAAGCTGTCAGTTATGGTACAAGCAAAATCTAACAAAATATTTTTTTTTTACTTAAGTTTGAGAGTTTTATCTTTTAAATGGATAGCAAACATGACAGTTCTCTTACATCCAATGAATATGTATCCAGCTCACTGAGATTTTCAGAACAGCCTAGGATTTTAGCCATGTATTGGTGATAAAAGGAAATAAGAAATGAGAATTTTTTGTCTAAATCCCTTAAAGCCACTTTGAAAACTTCAATTAAGAGCTCATGAGCTTAAAATACTTCTTTCGGGTTGTCCATACGTGTTAGACATATATTGCTGTAAAACTTCACTGTGTAATGCAAAAGGTGACTGCACTTAGAGGGCTGCAAATATCAGATTTGAATTACCATAATTTCACTTAAAATAGAAAACAGAGAGTACAGGCTTTTCAGATATAAGCGTGTGGCTGCCTTTGTGCTCAATTCAGAAGAAAGTTTAGGTCTAGATGAAGAAAAAACAAGTCCTATTTAAACGTGGAGCCTTGGTGTCTTTGCTGCTTGTTGAACAGATATTTGCTAGGTTCTTAAGCTGTCAGTAATTTTGAAGGTGCACTTTTTCACTCTGGCTGCAGTAGATCCAGCTTATCCTTTCCTGGATTAATACACAAGTTTTCTCTAGTAGCTGAATGTTTTCAAGGCACGTGAAAATATTTTTGTTGTTGTTTAAAGTAAACGGCTCTTGTTTTTCTCAGGTGGAAAGCTGGGATAAATTTGTCAATGCTAATACGTAGCAATATTTGCTTTTTATAAATCTAAGCATATACATCATGACTTAAATTTTTCCTAGAGGGTGGGATAAAGTACCTTTATAGTAGAAGAATTGTTAACCGGGAATGGTTTTCATGCCATGTTACTTGTGGGTAAGGGACAAACACTGGTAGAATTTGGCAAGATCCAAACACTAGATAAGAGATTTTTTAGTTCAGTGTGTGGTGGAATATGTGTTTTCCCTTGTGCTTCGGAAGCCACATTTTGGCAGGATCTGGCAGATCAGTAAAGCCAGGTAGATCCTACTTTTACCTTTGTCTTTAGCAGAGGGCTAAATCGCTTGGCACAGGTGAGTAAGGTGGCTACAGTGGAGAGATGAGGGAGATGTGTGCTTAGATAGATGGATGGCAGTGGTTTCCGTAGGTTACATTTCAGTGCAAGCCACACTCACACGCTCACAGTGCTGTGCTTCCACAAGCATAAACTCTGCCTTTGCTCTCGCTCCTCACTAGAAGAAGCTCCAGTGAGATTGTTCCTCTCTCCATCAGGTGGAAACAACATGATATTTATTGCTCAGTTATAGTACAATCTCAAAAATGTGATGGTGGGTGGGACAGAAAGCATTAATGTGCAATTCTGTAACACAAAGAGAAATAGAAAAGCAAGTTCTTTTCAGCTTAGAAAAAAGTGAGGGCCAGGACCTATGCTGTTGGGATCACTCTGTGAATGTGAAGGTCTGTTTTGTTACAGGGGCACATTTCATTGCACAAGGCTCACTTGCCTAAAATGCTCATAAAACGTTTTTCTGTTGTAGTCCCCTTTGGTCTGTCTGCATTAGTATTTGGAGCAGTGATGTCTGTGTGCCATGATCTCTCTAAGCTTTGTTGTTTGTTATGGCAGAAATGGGAAAAGCCATGGCAGAAAATATTAAAATCTTCATGTTTGTTAAGAAAAAGAAGAGTCGCCATATGGCTCAACAGATTTTAATTAATACTAAATTGCCAGGGGAAATTTTGAAAAAAAACCAAATAAAAATCCTTTATTTTACAAATAAATGCTCAGAATTTGTTTTCAAATACATTTCCAGGGCAGTTAGGACTATGAAGAAGCCTAGAGATAGTAATGGCAGTGCCAGGGCGTTTTCAGCAGTACAAAGTGCACAAAATGATTTTGGAGATTCTGGCAGCTACCTGGCTTCTGTCCAAAACCTGACATTTAACTCCCACTGGGAGCTGGTAGATAATTTCATTTCTTTAGACCTTTCTGATATTTATGTCATCCTGCAAATTTAACAAATAGTTTTAAATCACTGACCCTGAAGCTGCACAAGACAAGGCATACAGACTCCCAGTTAACAATTATCATAGTATTCTTCATTAACAAAGTGACTGGGATGACAAAGCCTGTGGTTTCCATGCCAAGAAACCGTATGGCGAGGGCATGTAATGATTTTTATTAAAGAAATCATGGCATGCTTAACAGACCTGCACATTCTAAGTCAGAAAAGTGAATATCCACTCAATGTGAAACGTGCAGTTGAGTGCTTTCCTTAACAGGGGTGCTTTTCTGACTGTGGGCAACAGGTAACTTGAAGGAAAATGAGTTTCCATAACTGTAAGCTGTGCAGAAGGAAGTGTTCAGTGGAAGAGTGGTACATGCAAATTGAGGGTGATGATTAGGAGGCAGCTGTTGCCTGTGATGCGCTGTGCCCCTGCAGCTTCAGAAGCAAGACTTGGAGAGAGCGCTCTGAGGAACTCGGAGCTCTGCGTGCACGACAGGTTGTTGTACCCATCGCTCTGCTGTGCTTCTCAGATCTCTCTGAATCTCTTGATGTTTCTCATGCCTGACAACAGATTGTGTTGCCAGCATCCAATGATAGCATATGTTTGGTCATAAAGACAGAGATTTGCTGCTTTGTTCAATAGTAGATTAATGTTCTGGTGCGTATACCTTCTATAAAACATCAGTCTATTAGCTTATGTAACCATGGAGATAATAAGTAATTTGCATACATGGAAACTCTGGGTTAATTTAGGCCTAACACTTGCATTTTATTAATAAATGGATCTTTACAAACATTAATAATAATAAATATTGTTATGAATAATATTTTCTGCTGACTGAAAATAATTGGCCCAATTTATGAAAACTCTGAAAATAACCTAACTTAGACTTGTGAGATGCAAAAACTGTGAAAATTAAATTCAGTTGTTAATGTGTTAATAGTCTTAAATCTTATTAATAAGGTAGAATTTGAGATTTATAATATTGTTAGCTCTGACAGAATCTAATTGCACTTTATACGTTGTTTTCTAGTTGCAGTTGTAAGGTATGAATGGTACAACCACACATCCATGAAAGTGCTAATTATATTATATGTATTTACACATTGCTTTTACATGCTGATATGATTTATATGTGTTTAGGGAATGCACGTAAAGGAGGTGCTTGAGGTGCTTTGCATACTTTAAGGAATAATAAATTTGAGCAACACACAATCCTAAATTAATTTTAAAAAGCTGAAAGTTTTGCTAATGATGCATACGAAACAGTTAATTAATGAGACTCGATGTAGAAACCACCAGTCACAAATAGCAATTAGATTGTAAATAGCCTGAGTAGAATAGTTACTGGGTAATTCTTCCTTATGTTGGAGTCCCACCAGTTTTGTTCACCTGTAACTCTGTGTTGATAAATACCACCCTAGAACTTGTCAACGGAATGAAGAAAAATACCACGTTATTCCAGATTATAACCAGCATAATTACAAACCCTGCAATCCGCCAGGTGAAGCTTCTGATGTTGTTGCCCTAATTTACGTACAGCATGCCTGCTGCTGCCCCGGTTGTATGTATAGGGTAGGTGCCGTGAGTGGGTGGAGGGGGGAGCAGTCCGGCTCTGTCTCTCTTAGCAGCGTCTTATGCTGTGGATTTGGTGGAATGTGGTGGGGCCGCCCATGCCTGTATCTGAAGCAAGCACTGAGGAGAAATCATAACTTCCTTGGGAAAGGTGGGCTCCGCGTGGGCTTTTCACATACGCCTGTACTGAGCTCAGCAGCAGCTAGTGCTGCAAAATGTGACCTGTTTGAGGGGGGATGCAAGTTTTGGTTATACATTAATGTATAACCCGCATCAGATCGTAAGAACAGGAAATGGCCTTCCAGTAGATGTGTCCTGACTTACCCTGTGCAGTTGTATTTGTTAGCACCATAGTTACTGCTGTTTGTTCAGCCGTATATCCTGTTTCCTGGCAGAGCAGGTTTTCTTTGTTTGTAGAGAGGCTGGTTTTGATGTGCAGCAACACTGTTTGCCACACAGAAATACCTTATACAAAAAGGATCTTCTGCCGATTTAGACAAAGCAAGAAGAAAGTATGTCTCTCTACTTTCCCCATGCACCCAGTTGCAGAATCCAAGCAAACTACATTTCAATGGCCAGCGCTCTTAGGATTTCCTGAATTTGGAGCCTGGCACGCTTCTGCCTAAGTAAGCGCAAACTTTTCACTGACTCCGTTGAAACCGAGTGCATGGATAAAGGCTTCATCTACGAAAGCGTTGCAGACTTGTAAACTGACTATTCCTCATTTCTCAAGTAGAAAAAAGTTTGATGGAAGATGTAAGGTGTCCACGTGTACACCTGTGCTGCAGATACTGTGATCGCACTGTAGCATGAACATAGTAGGGTTTATTCTGCAGCCTCTTCTTGAAAGTCTCAAAATGTGGGAATTCTACAGCCCCCAGGATAATCAGCCTCAGTGCTTAACTCTCCTGCTATTGGAAATCTGTTGCTATTGGCCATATTTTGTATACATTACTGAAGTTTATGCCCTTTTTTCTTTAGCCAAAATTGATGTGGAGAAGGATGTATTCCCTTTGCCTTTGTAGCTGCTTTGTGCAATTTTAAGAAAATTATTGCATCTCCCTCAATTTTCTCTGTTCTAGAATAAACAATCCCAGTTCTTTAAACCTTGTCACATAGGTTGGGTTTTCTAGATCTTGATTATCTTTCTTGTTACTTTCCTTAGACCGGTTTACCGCAGTAGGATCCAAAACTGGACAGGTAATCTAGTCTACTCGTGTTGAGTAGACCTGAAAAATTTCTTCATGTGTATTACACTCAGTATTTCTGTTTATACACACACCCCCCCCCATACGGTGTTGCAACACCGTGATGCTCAAATTGTGCTCAGCTTGTGATCTATTATTACCTTTGGTGATATTCCTGAATGATTTATTTGCTCACTGCATTTTTTTGTGGTGGATTAGTCCTACCCAACTGTAGAATTTTGCCATTTTACTTACTCAAAACCATGTCTCTGCTTTATCTAGACATACTTCAATTCTGATCACATCTTGTCTTGTTCTCAGAAGGTTTTCGAGCTTCGTGTTGCCTGCAAATTTGACAAATATGCTTTCTATTCCTTTAGCCAAATCATTAATCAAAATACCGAATTATACTCTGTGGAATGCCACTTGGGAAACCCCTCTGGTTTGACAGTGAATCATCAGTAACTGTTTTCTGAGCGGAGTTAAGCAGCCATCTAACAGTGACTTCTCTAGACCATGTTTCCTCCAGCTGTTTATGACAATCTCATAAAGATCTTATTAAAAATATCTCGTCTTTTTTGCCTGTTACCCTATTGTACAGAGAAAACCATCTGCATTGCTGGTAACGCATCCCCTTATTGTCTAGATACTTAAATTGTTTTTTGATTAATTGTTGCAGTATTTCTGCTGTAATTAGAAGTAAACTTTCCATCCTTTTTCTCCCTGATTTTAATGCTAAGCACTATGTTCATACCTGTTCACAAGTTCTGTTCAGTGCTTCTGAGATTGCTTCAATCTATATTCAGAGTATCTGAGGGCAGATTTGATCAGCTGTAGTTATTCTGAAAACAAGTAACTTACCTAAATACCTCCAAGCCTCTGTTTTCCCATCACTGGTGTTAGGTCTGTTAGACTTCTGTTCACAGCTGACCATCTTAGACAGTTTAAATCTACATTATTTCCGATACCAGTAATACTTTAACAGCATGTAGCTCACCGGGGGTTCTAAAACATGTTTTAGAAACTGCATAAATACGCAGGCGTTTACTTACTCCCAGCTCCTCATGTCTGTGGCCAGATGGGTGCCAGTATCCCAGCTGGCTTTGTTTTAAAGCCAGCTTTAGTATGTCTGCTCTCCATTGCCATTACGCGCATGAGTGCAATGTAAACTCATCAATTTACCTTGAAGTTAGGAAAAATTGCTTACATAGAATACTTGCTTATAGCGTTAATGAAAATCTGGTTTAAATGGTGTAATATTGCTAAAAAATGTTAACGTAGTCCCAGTACCGAAATCATTGCAAGACCTCAGATGGAAGGACAATTTGTAAGGCTTTTTTTCTGATAATTTTTTCTTGAGTACAAAAATGCTTTACAGATCTCAAAGTGAATATTTTTGCTCTTTAATTAGATTTTATCTACGTATGATTACTGTTAATATAGACGACGCTTTTTCCTCTTACCGTATTCACTGCTTTGCTCTTTGTTGTACATGACATACCTTGAGAATTTACTGGATTCAGTGAAGCATCCATTTAGAGCGACTCCACAGTTACATAAGGGATTTCCTGGCGGTGAAAGGTTTAATGTTGCCACATAAATTCTGGGTAGCTAGCATAAAAAAGATGCAAGAGCACTTTGTATCTCAGATCCCATTCAATAAAAAAGAAAGAAGGATTTTTGTTGGAGTATGGATATTTTCAGTCACTGGAAAGGTACTGTAATACAGGGGAGTTAAAAAACTCCAATCCGTAGCTCTTAGGAATTGCTTTTAGACTACTGATCTCAAAGCATTTTGGGAACGAGTGCTGTTATCTGCACTTTGTACAGGTAGAGACAGGGATGGGGAAATTTCATTTCAGCACTAACTTTGGAGGTCGTTAAACAGCTACTGTTCAAGTTAAGACATTTTATGATCAGCAGTTCCAATAATGTTCATCAGGGAGTATTCAAGGAACCACTTAAGAATGTCTCTGAACTGTTAATGTTGGTTTTTATTAATTGATACAGCACTGGGAAGGCAAATACTGTGCCAGAATTTTAAATGGGATGGCTTAGTAATTATGGGCCTTTCTGTCTAGTGCCAATGACTGGCAAAATAATGGAAGACTGATATGGGACATTATTAGTAAAGTAATAATCAGGAATAATGTAATTTATGCCAGTTCTCATTGGTTTATGGAAAATATATCTTGTCAGACTAACTCAATAGCTTTCTTGTAATATATAGTTTTGGTGATATATAAGGTTTGGTCTATGAACGTTGTAGTGATGATGTAATGGACTTTCTTAGGGCATTTGTTATGCCCTTTGATTAAGAAAGAAGAATAATGCAAATTCAACAGGGCAACACATTAAAGGGACCCAGAACTGCTTATCTGGTAGTCTCAATATGCAAAGTGGGAATCATTATCTAATAGGATCCCTTAGGAATTGTTGGGTCATGCTCTGTTTCCCATTTCTTTTAACGACTAAAAATTTACATAGATGGAATAAAGTTTGGAACTTTGGAAGGTAAACACATATATATATATTTGTGTGTGTTTTATATATTTTTTTAATATATATGAACATAATTTAGCTTAAGTTTGCAGAATGAACGACTATCCTAAGAAATAATGACTGAAAAGTGTTTAGCAGACCACGATAAATAATGGCTGAATGTAGGATTTCACTGTCACACAGTGGCCAAAGGCCACTGAGGTTATGCTACTTCTGTGTCAGCAGTGATGTGATAATTTCCTAAATATCTGTATGTGTGTGAAGATTCAGATTCATGTTTGAAAAAAGGAATAAAGAGTTGGTAAAGGTTTAGAGAATGATTAATGGATTGGATATTCTGGGCAGTAACGTACTCAAGGGCTTGAACCTACTTAGTTTAAACAAAGATAATTTCTCCCAGCCTCTATCTATAAAAGGCATAGAATATGATACTGGAAAATTTTCAAGGTAATGATTATAAAGAAATAAAATGGTGGAAAGTTGGAAGTTAGGCAACAGTAGATTCTAGGTGCACATTTTTATAATAAAGATAATAAACCATTCAAGTCGTTTGTAAAGGATCATTGTGGAGTCTCCAGAGTTTTTAAAATCAAGATTCCTTGGTGGTTTTTTTTTCCCTGAAAAATATATTGTGCTTCAGGTAGGAATTGAATTGGAGTGAATCTATAGCTGAGTTACAGGAACAAAAAATTGATCATTGTAATTACTGGTTTACTCAAGACTACCCGGTTGGACACTGGCCGAAGTTAGGGTAGTACTTGCTTTACTGATTCCCGAGCTGTGGCGGTGTCCTTCGTACCATACAACTTCCTACTAAATAAGAGAAAGGCTGGGATTTCTTAACTCCGTGTTTCTTTACATGTGTGCCTGTGAGCGAATCCTTCATGCTCAGTGTGGGAGGTTAAAGGAAGGCTTTTTTCCCCACCTGCACACCTTGCCCGGGAACGGTTACAAAGCTGTACTTTTTGTTGTGTGAGTGCAGCAGCACTGCAACCCTACCCGTGGCCAGCCTCAGTCCCTTTCCTCTAGACAGCTGATGTCACTCTGGGAGGGCTCTTCTGGGAAGCCAGGGCTAACCTCCCACATACACCCCATATCAGATGGAGTATGTGCTTTCCTCAGTGCCCTCGGAGCCATCAAGCCTTTTTTCATTACAGCTTTTGGCCTTCCTATGCTGTCCTGGCTCCCAAAGTCATTACTTTTTTTCTGCTGAGCAGGAAGTTTATGTTTCAGATGTTGAATTTTCATAATGCTTGTTCAGTTTCAGCCTGTAACAGTAGTCTTTATTAATGATAATTCTCTTTGTGTTTGGTTTGGTTTTTTTTTTTTTCGGTTGGTTGGGGGTTTTTTTGTCTGAAACATCTGCGTGGGTTAAAAAGTTCATGTCACACAGATCAGGAACTGGTTGCTGATACAAAGAAAATGTGTACCACTGAAAAGGAAGCACGTTCAGAAAGACTGAGTCCTGACTTTGTGGGATCCTGAACATGTATCTGTTCCACCAGCTCAGTCAGCCAAATCCTTACATCCTTCTCGGGGGATGAATATGAGGTGCTCTTAAAATTTTCAGTCCAACTAGGCCTGTCCCTGAGTGATGCAGTGTCACTGCTTAGGTCGTTTGGTGTCCTCTATGCTTGATGTGGTGTCGTGTGGAGAGCCAGCAGAATGATCTCTGTATTTTACAGCATTTCACAGCAAGAAAGGCAGGCATGCAGAGAGGTACTTCACCTAGCTGATAAGAGAACATCCCCCCATTTGATTCCAGCACAGGCTGTTGGGGGAGCTGTGATGGACACGTGCCAAGGGAAAAGCTGCAGGGTCATGAGTTAGGTGAATATAACAGCTTCAGTTCATCACTTCTCCAGCTCTTTATAGAAATGGCTAGACACAATTAGTAGCAAGAAAGTAACTTTTAAACAGTGGGACTTTTAAAATGTGAGACTGTAACCTGTGTGTCAGGCTCATCATTAATGGTTCTAAGCATATTCCTGCCAGAGGTATTCATTTGGACTGCACGGAGAGGAAAGTGTGTTCTATCTTTTCTTCAGGTAGTAACAAAATGCTATTTTAAAATTTTGGGATGTGTTGATGGTAACAGAGGAAGCGTGACCGATGAGGTCCTTTGATACAGAGAGAATGAAATGGTCACTCTAGATTTTAGTTCTGTAAAGAATGCACATCCTGTGATCTAGAATATCAGTGTAACAGGCTGAGATAGGACTAGAATAATCAGTTACGTCATATGCCGATATGAGGAACGTCTCTGTTTTCACACCGGTGAAACAACCAATTAAAGTGCACAGCTGGGCTCTGAAGTCTGTCTTTTGATAAACTGGTTCTTTCAAAGTTGGCTTCTAGTTTGTCCATGTCAGGTAAACCAAGTTTATTTTAGGGTTTCTTTAATCTCCATATGACAATATGACTCTAAGAGGCGGGGGGAGGGGGTGTGTGGAGGGAGGAAAAATATTTTTACTTCGGCTTTGGGCCAGTTTGACTAACTCTGTCCCTATTGCCAAGAACTGAATAACCCCCACACTGGGTTAAGAAGAGGTGATTTTCAAAGCAAACGTGAGTGCTATGGTAACCTGAGTCTCACAGAAACACGGGATTTGCGCTCAGAGATCTCTTGGTGCTTTTGCAAGTCTTATCCCCCCAAATGAGCCTATTTATTACGAAAAACCACATAAAAGTGATTCTGTGGCATTGTGCGACTGAATAAAGTATAAAAACAAAGCTCTAAGGAGAACATTTGAAGGAGTCTTCTTGCTAAAGGTTGTTACAAGTTTTTATTGTTCACTTTTAAGGTGGATTCTCGGTAATGATGTCTTTGCATCATTTTCAAGAAGAAACACTTCCTCACTTTGTCAGGGATTGTTATCTCGTGTAAACACAGGACTCAGACTTATTTCGTCTACTCTTGTCCTAGCACTGTTTCTCTTTAAAATCATCACAAACACGGTCTCCCTATTTCCTTTTCCTCAGCTGTAAACTGGGGCAGAGGTGTGTGCCTGTAATTAGCTGTACCTGTCCCAGGGCAGCAGGGAGTGATAAAGGCTGTTAATGACAATTCATCTTAATGGAGGATTTCAGATGCAGAGAGCAGCAAGAGCAGATGTGATTAGAAAAAACCAAAGCAATGAGTAACAGTCAGATACAAAACCATAGGATTATAAATGCAAACAAATCATTGTGTTTGGCTTCCTTCCATCATGATAGACAACCTTTCACTACTGCAATACATACGCAGCAATAAAAGCTGCAAAATCCTGGAGCAGATCCTCAGCAGGGATAAATACTCACAGCTCCATGACGACAAGAGTTGTGATAATTTATACCTGACAAAGGCCTGCTCTTTACTGAACAACTCCACCTCTTTTGAGGTGGAATTCATCTCTTGCAGAGGGGTATGTGCCTCCTCTGTTGCAGGCTTAGTAAGTAAATCCTACATGAAGGGCTTGGAAGGCAAGTAAGTCTTGTGCTGTTTTGCTGCGTCGGAGTATTTCACCTGCTGTATTGTGGCAATGTTAAGAAGAAGAACTGGGCCTCTGAAGAATTCCTTATAGGAAAGGCTTTGCTAACTAATGTGAAAGTCAGCTGGTGCCCCTTGAGAGGCTGTAATTAAGATCCAGCAGATGTTGAAACTTTTCTCCAGAAAGTACCAGTGATTAAGATATGTGTAGCAGACATACGCATTCGCTTAGATACGAGGGAGAATACAGGTAGTATATGAGGCGAGGAGCAAGATGCAGTGACTGCTGGGAGATTTGGTTAGAGAATTTCATGACAAAATAATCAATTTTAGAAGCGTCTGGCTGATGAAGAGCAAAAACATTGCTGATGTTTGGAAGCTGGAGGGCATATAGATAATTTGTACTTTGGCAAAAAACCTTTTTGGTAGGTTCAAGGAGGAGGCAACCACTCAATTTTTTAATGCTTTTACTCACTTTTATCTGGATTGCAGCATGTCATCCTGCTTTGCTCCGTAACCAAACGAATAGACACAGGCACTTTGGAGAATAGTTTGGGTCCTGTCTTTCTCTCGGCCTTGGAAGCTCTCAATTCTCTTGTCCTTCTCTGAAGCATGGAGTGATTTCCAACTGAATCTGCGTTATTGTTCGTCTGTTATTTCCTCTTGCTAGGGAAAGCTTGCTTGGTGTGTATCTGCTCCTTGTGACCCACAGGGTGTCTGTTTCTGATGTGCTGTAAATCCTTCCCTCAGCTGATTCTGGGATGCTGATGTTCCAGTCTGGGTGTCTCTTCATAAATCAAAGCAAGAAAATTGCTGCTTAAGCACTGTTTATGCAAACTTTGGTTCAAAACTGAGTGGTGTTTCCGTTGAGGATTCAGAAAATGCACTGAGACTGTATGATGTTGAAGCCTTTGCTCCAGTGATGGGTAAACAGACTTTAATATGTTCAATTGAAACTTTAGACTTTCATTCATGGTAACAAATCATGCTCTCTCCCTACAAGAACTATGAAGCATGTTAACAGTGATCAAAATATCTACGGTGCCTGAATCTCAGTTTTCTTATGTTACTGGCATGTTAGCTCTGCTGACTTGTCTGAATTCCAGTTTAACCAATTAGGTTCTGCCCACCTTCACCCTAGCTCTTTCCCATGCACCCAGCACTCCCATTGGCTCCCTACTTATCCTTTATTTCTGCTCTAACCCGTTGAGCAGCCGTTGTGAGCTGTCAAGCTATGAAGCTCTAGTCATGGTTCTTGCGTATCATCTACATGTTAATTTTCACAGCACTTTCTTAGGACAAAGGGCAATATGTGAGTTACTATTTCCCAGCACGGCCATATAATTTTGGATATAAATGTGAAAAACTTAAGCCAGCGAGCTAGTGTTTTTGGGAGTTGTACATTCAGTGCATTCAGCATGCTTTTATATGTGTTTCAGTTGCAGTAAATAAGATAAAATGTGTTCAGACTTTAAAAAAAATGTACAGTTTAAAACCACGTGTAATCCCTCCAAAGTGTGAACTATAGTTCTTAAAAGGTCTCACTGTTCAGGTAATTAGTATAGCAAAAATGGTTTTGATTTCTGTAACATTTTTCTTGTAAGCAGTGCAAAACATTTCATAAGTTTTAATGAATTTAGACTTGAAATATCATGATGATATGGGTTATCATCAACTTCATTTGACAGAGGAATGTGCTGAATCCTAGAGGAAAGTTAATTGACTGGAGAGGAAACTTAGAAGTACTGACAATGCCAGCTTTGAAGTCTTCTTCCCTCTGAAATGTAAGATTGCTCGTTGTTTAAGTAAAATAGCATTCTCAAAATACGATTTGCAATTTCCAAAGGGAGTCAGTACCTAAACACCTTACATACGACTGAAGCCCAGTTTCTTTAGACCAGGGAGGTGAGTAATCGCTTCCTGCACTCAGTAATTACAAGCAATTCTCACTTGGCCATCCTGTAGGAACTGAGCTGTTATTAGAAACAGGAGATGATTAGCTGTTTCCTGGTTACTGTAAACACATGAGCAGAGATAGGTTGAATCTGGATCATTACCTCCAGAGGCCTTTTTTTCTCCTTTGTTTTCGTTCGTATTTAGATTAGCATAATGGATTTCTGATCTATAACTAAGTCTCCTAAGGTAGAGAAAAATGTTTCTGGCTTTGTCATGCCCACAAATACAAAGCCTAAGGACTGGCACAAGAAATACACCTTACCTCAAACCAAAGTTACTTTTCTTGGTTCTGTTGGGAGTCCATCAGAGGACTAGCAGTGCTGAATTTAGCTTCAAGTTCAAGTCAATTGCATTTATTCCCCCACCAGCTTGTATTTCCTTCATCATTTTAAATCTTAGCGACAAAGGGAAGAATAGAATTGAGAAGAAGAGACTATATCCTGTACTTTCTGTATTTCCAGAACAGGACTTTTTCTCCATCCTTGCCGTGTGGCCTTGGACTTCCTCTGTAGCCAAATCACTGTCACAAAATTAATATCTTCTCATAGCTGAACTCCTCTTTCTTTCGTTCGTTTGTATTTCAGCTTTATTCATTGTAGTAGTGTGCTGCAAAAAATGCATATCTTTCAAGTGATTCTGCTACAGAGTGCCACAATGTTCTGCTGCGGTCACAAAGCAAAGCTGACACTGCAAAACATACGGGCTTCGTTGGAGAATAAGGAAAATACAATAACGTGGTTATGTAAGGCAGTGATGTGGCCTCATGTAGTACCATGCAACTTAACAACTGATAGGAAGAGATCATAAGGAGCATGACTAGTTGTTCTAGAAAGAAAGAAAAGCACAGTTGTGTGATATCTGGAAATAAATGGTTTATGGAGGGAGATTGGGAACTTACCCTCATGCTAGTAACGCTTGCATGTTTTATAAACTAGAAACTCTGGCTCTCAGAAGGCCTTGGGTGTGCCAGAGTAACTTGTTCATAACTTGTATTTAGCTTTAAAGTTAACTGCTGTTTCAGTTGTGAAGAGAGGTTCCCATACCTGAAAGCCCCTCTAGTTTTCTCAGCTGCTCTAGTTGGTCTGATACAAAACCTATCTCTGCATATCCTAGATGGCTGTACTGCATCTAAAAAGAACGACTCCTTTGTCTGTTTTAATGCTGGGAACTTCAAGCACGTTGTGTTTTCTCAGCAGTGTGACAATTCTGAGAAGTTAAAAAATTCAAACTTAATGAAAAATTGAAGTGCTTAAAGTTAAGCACAGTTAGGAAACCTGGCAACAATTTTACTCTCTGTTGTCACAGGACAAACTGTGCATCAGCTGCTCTAAGAATTCTTAGTGACTTTTTCAGGCATTTAACTGGCATATCAGAGAATAGCAAAAAAGGCCATCGACTGGAATTTAATGAGATGACTCTGGCACTCAGACATGAGTTGAATGAACAAGTTGCATTTATAGATCTATAAGTTACATTCATAGACCTATAGTTCCTTTAAAGCAGATAGCCAGTGTGTGCTGGTGAATTGCACCTTAAAAGAGCAAAAGGAGTTAGACATCATGCTTTGCAATACAGCTTTGTGTCATAGTCCCTTTTCAAGTTCTTAATCTGTCCAGGTTTCACTGAAGAGCTCTAAGGATGGATCAGTATCTAAACACACATTCTAGATGTGTACCAAATCATGGTGCAAACATCAGCCTCCTGCGCTGAAATAATGGAGTAGAAATCATGGAAAGGAAACGGCTTAGGGCTCTATGGTAACGAATGAGGGCTCAGTGTCTAGGCCTATTTAGCCAGCAGTGGACTGGGATGGTCTGTTAACATTTCTGCTGGTTGTTCTGTGAGGTAACAGTCAAGACGGTTTCAAAGCAGAGAGTCCACATCCTTTTGATCATAAATCGTAAGCTTTTCTGGGCAGGGACCTGGAACATTTGCTGTTTTGTGAAGAAGAGGAACACATGGCACTTTGTAAATAATAAATGATAAAAATAAAGCATGCTGTAAAAAGAGAGCAGGAAATGAATTGAGAAGTATCAACTGTGGGACCAGGATTACTTTATGGGCTGTAATTTATTATTTGTAGTTCAACTTCAGAGTTTTAATGCCTAAAGGAAGGGCTGCTGCAAAATTAGTTTCCAAAAGAAAAGTTAAAATGTGGTACAAACACTTAGGTAGGATTTGTCAGAAACTAGAAACAATTAGCAAGAAGGGAATGACAAAGCTGACAAAGTACAAAGTTTGAAGAACAAAGTTTGAGTTCTGTCTACTTACAGTCTATCACTAAAACTACTGAATTTTTGTGGGCTGTAAAAGTACATATGTTCTGTGAAGATCTTCTGCATAGTACTGAGTATCACTACCCTAAAATGTTTTTTCTTTTTACTGTTGCCTTGATGAATCATTTCACTCATTCAATGCATTTAGTAAACATATTTCCACTGAGTAAGATGATGTTAGGAGCTGTTGTTAATGAAAATTCCCATCGAGATTTTAGAGTTTGGTAAGCCAAGGGTGACATGGGGATGAGAGAGCCAGTTAATATATTTAATTCAAATATTTTTTATAAATCTTGTCTGTCATTTTGTTTTCTATTATTTTGCAAAGTAAGGAACATACTGTATAAAATATTCTGACAGGTCAGTCTTATGTGAGAGCAGAATCATGAGAAACTTGAGTCAAAGTGAAGTCATACCATTCAGGAATTTTAATTTTTAAAAAATTTATGTCAAAAGCAAAACCATTCTTCTGTTCTGAGAGGTTTTTTTGTTTTTTCTTCGCAAAGTTCTCCGTGGAACTGACATCTTTTATTCAACTTCAGAATGAAATTCAGAGACTACTATCCTGTAAATATTTCAGGTAACTTAAGGATGGAGCTGGTCCCGCCCATGTATACTGAAACCACTAATTTGAGTAGTCACATTAACCACTTTGTTCTTCCCATGATACTGTGTAATACTGTAGGTAATAAAGATTTTCAGGATCATGTTATAATAGTCATGAGAAAAATATTGGTTACTTAGGTAATCTTTCCACTATAGTAAACCCAGCTCTGAGGCCCAGCCTGTGAGGAGTCCCAAGAGGACACAGAGCAGCAGAGACATCGCTGTGATTGATAGGCTTTCATGTGTCACTCCTGTGTCTCCACTGTTTGTTTCTTTATATTTTAGGAAAATAACACACCAGCTCTTAACAGGATGAATTTGGCTGCCTACTCTGTCAGTAACATCTAATCTATCTGTCTTAGTTATCTTAAGTGATCTCCAAATGCATCCATTTGTTTATCATTTTCTGCACCAGAAAGAAACTTTAAGCAGTGCAAATTTTTTTATTCTGCTACATCCAGCTGGCACTTCATGTTTTTCTCTTCAGAGGCTGGTGACACATGTATTCCATGTATAGCAGGATGTCATCTCTGGGTGTATATCTATCTATATATGCACATAAAAAGAGGAGAGAAAGGGTAAAGGAAAGAAGAGGTAAGGGAATGATTGGCACTGGAAATAATTATATATTTTGTGACAAACATTAGCACATTATTTATAGACAAATCTACCCTATTAAGTCTTGACGGGGGATATGTCAGCAGCATTTCCCAGAATTGTTTGGTACTCACAGTCATCCATACTGCAGATACCCTGTGGCATCTGATGATTTTGAAGACATGTAACAGTGGAATGATGCTCTTTTTCCTGTAGAATTCCCTGTGCACATTTTAGAATAATAGCTTTAAGAATATTGCCAGCAAATTCACTATATTTCTTTCCTCATACAAGATGATACTAATGATAGAGAACTGCTTTGTTCCGTGAAAAGTACTTGCAGGTAATGGCCTTACTCATAGTGACAGGCAATTGCAATGATCCAGAAATAATTTTCAACACTGTAAAATTTTTTGCAACAATTAGCAGGGGTCTGCAGAACTCTTCGCTGAGGTTTAGAATCAGAAAAAGCGGAGCTGACAAATGGAGCAATGCGGAGGAAGTAATAAAGAGGTCATCTACATACAGAGCACTAGAAAATGGTGTTCCACATTCTTTTAGCAGAGCAGCATTTGAGAGATGAGTCGGGTATTTTTCCATCAGATTGTCTTTAACATTTCAGAGCAAAAGTCTTTCTTCTGTTCTTACTGCCTTTGAAATGTTTGATTATCGGGGAGATTTCACTGTCTCCCACCTGAAGCTGGGAATACTCAGCTCCTTACATGTTCGAGACCCTCTGCCAGGCGAGTGCTTGAGCACAGTTTTCTGGGGTGAATGAAAGATGCTGTTAGAGCTGAGCAGCATCATACAGTGAAATGGGCCTGTAAATGATGTGATTGATTTGCAGACCAGTCCTCACCCACAGCTGGTTTTCCAGTTTTACTTTAACCATATAACACAGAGCCAGGGTCCTGCTCTTCTCACTGTTGGGAAAACTGGCAGGAGAAACCTTAAAAGCTTAAACAGAAGGTCACCTTGGACTGTTGGAAAGTTGCAGAGAGCTGCCTGGCTGTGCTGGTAAATTGTAGAAGGCTTAATTAGCAAGAAGCACCATGACAGCCATTTCAGTCATAGGCAAACGTGCTCTTTATACCTTACAGCCCTAGAGCTGATACCTAAAGTAGCAATTTGCCTGTTCCAGACAGAAGTTACTCTTGAGTTTAGTGATGAGGTAAGGGGCTGTCTTGTTTGTCTGTTTCTCTGATTTTTGTGCCGTAGAGGGGCGAATCCCGGTAGGCACAGGGCTATAGCTCAGTGGCCCAGCTCCCAGCTTGCCATGGTAGGGTGATAATTGGCCTGCTAAGGAAATGAGTAATAAAAAATAGGATTAAAAAAAAGCAGATTAAATGAAAATGGTGACTTTGGTATTCTAGCCAAAAGACCAAAAATTAATTATGTGGAAGCTTACCACATAATTGTGGTTGTATTACTCTCTTTCTGATAGTGCAGGAGCACAAAAATCAGATCTGAAGATGTTACATTAACAAAGATAAAATCCAATACTTTTAATTGATCTGATTTTCCATTGCATAGTACAGCAGATCTTTCTTTTGGGAGTTTCTTTTGAAGGTGAGCAGGGGAAGTGGAATGAGATGTGTCTCCAAGGTTTCTGAAATGTCAGACCTTAAAAGGTTTATATACATTCCTTTAAGATGTGCAATGGTACAGAGGTGCTCTCTAAAGCAAATACCAGAAGATGTTTGTCTATGTAAAGTAAGAAGGGTTTTGTTAAGTAACTAAAAGTTAGGCAATTGTTTAAACCAAAACGAAACCTAAAATTGAAGAAGAGTGAATGTAATTAATGGGAAGATCCTGCTCCTTGATAGGATAAGAACAAACCCAAATCTAGGTGCTAGACCTGTCTTTCAAGCAAACAGAACGGTGAGAGATAAAAGAAGAGTTCAACCATGAAAGCCAGGAAAAAGAATTAGAGATGAACCAGAGAGAAAAACAGGATCATGTGAGGAAACACAAGTGAGCACAGCTGAAAAGTGATCATAAGTAAATATAACTAATAGTATAATGGCTCTGAACTAAACGAAGTCTGGAAAGAACCCAACTCTGGATCACATCAGTATGAAAATTCCAGTAGGTTTCATAGTCCTTTGTGCTGTGAAGGATGTCACTAACACAATAACAAAGATATTACTTTAAATTATTAAATTCCTCAGTGTCAGTCTATTGTCTAATCTGCCTCAGTGTTTGTTTCTGCAGAAGCACACAAATTCAAACCATCCCATGTCACGAGCAAGTGCAAATGTTATTGATACCAATATTACTGTGACTCTAAAAATGCTAGAATAGATGCTTTAGGAAAGGGGCCAAGGAACATCGCAGGGCTAATTATGGAATAACTTGATCAAGGCAAGTCCCCACCTAATCAACTCCATTAGAGATTGACTAAGGCCCTGAGTTATATGGGTTTATAGAATTAGCTTTCTGAGCCAGGAGGCATGAGACATCTACATCCTGTTT
This sequence comes from Buceros rhinoceros silvestris, assembly GCF_000710305.1. NCBI lineage: Eukaryota > Metazoa > Chordata > Aves > Bucerotiformes > Bucerotidae > Buceros > Buceros rhinoceros. The sequence continues at coordinate 19,522 of NW_010420814.1, forward strand.
AACACAAACTAGAGAACCTCACTTAACAATTCCTGCATGAAGCCTACCAATATTTAAATATAAACATATATGATTAAAGCCAGGCAGTTATTATTTGAAAATTACAGGAGGAGGAAGAAGCCAAGTGCAGTTTTTGACTTACAGGATTACTGGGAGCCATCAGTCTGATGCAGTCATGAAACAAAGTAAATAACAGCCTGAGATGTACATCAGGCAAGAAATTTCCAGTGGAACTGCGAAGAGAAGTTTCACAGAGATTTTGTAGGGCATTAGAGAGATTTAAGTGAAAAATTGTGAGTAATTCTCATCACTCAGGTTAAAAAATGATGACTTCAAGACAACAGACATCTGTCTTTATAAGAGGACGCCAAAAGAGTGGAGCTTGCAAAACCCCGGTAAAGTGAACTGTTGCCCTAAGGGAAGCTGATCTGGACTGTTGTTCCTCTTGGAGTGGCGGTATTAAAGAACCAAGGAAGAACTGCCCTCTGTTAACCTTGGTGGCGTTGTCAGCCAAGCCATAAAACAGCACATACAGAGATGTGAGCTACATATGAAAACATTTTGCTAGTATTTTTTCAAGTTTATAATGGATATGTTTGTCACTGGTTATAATTACTGTTCCCTTCTAAGTTTCTGGTTTACCTTCAACTCTTTATTGATTATTATTGATGTCATCAGTCCTTAAATAAATGCAATTTACTTCATTATTTTTCCACACAAATGGATATGCACAAAATATGTTCACATGCAGCCCAGAACATGCAAAAGCTGTGCATCAGGAGACCCAGCACTGGCAGGACTTCAAAACTGTACTTGTAGCGCCTTTTTTGTGACAAAAGAACATGGTATGTGGGTTTGAGGACTTCTAAAAAGCCTAAATTTTTCTGAATGCAGACAAAGTTTGAAAAACTGTAGCAAATCTCTTAAACTTTCCGATTCTTAGTTTCATCGTCAGTTAAATTGAGTTAAAATTTATGATGTATTTTCTGACTCCAATGGGTCTTCACTTTTACTCAGAATTAGACAGATTCTGAACAAGACCCAATTATTAATGTTTCAAGGGAAGAATAATTGCTAAGTATTATTAATTTAATTTCTCTACAGTATTTATAGATGTTATTTTTCATAAGTTTGAATCAGAATCTTTTCATATAAAAAACTATGCAGGAGACAAAAGTAATGACATACTGCACACATACACTGTCTTAATGTGTGCAAATTATTGTGGTTTTAGAAATTACGCACAGCAACTGCAATCTTACAAAAACCTGTAAATTAAAATGAAAGAAAATTACTTTAAAACTGTCTTGTTCATTGAGTATTTATCTTTCTATGAGACAAGAAAATAAAGTGAAAAAAAACCTCAGAAAAGCCTGAGGCATTAGGAGAGCATCTTATCTTAACAAACGATCCAACTACATATGAGATGCTAGTTCTGAAAATCAATGAATAGTGACAATATCATTTAAGAAGACTGCAACACTTAATATTAGGTTTTCTTATCTTCCTAAGGACCAAACCCCAGCTCTTGGTAAAATCACTGAGAGTTTTGTTAATGCCTCTAATGAGAGCATGATCAAACCTCAAGAGCCTAATTTGAAAACGCATTAGCTTTTCCAGTGTTACCAAGAACAAATTCAAAATAGCTGCATCACACTATGGAACGAAGATCTGCACTTGCATTTGTCTCTTTGTGTCTGTGCACGCTGTGTGCATAAAGGAATATTCGATTCTATAAACAAATCATATGATGTTTTCAGTGAGAACTAGTGCAAAAGGTGACTCGTCTTGAACAGCAAGGGGAACTGGTTAGGCAATCCGTTAAGCTCTGCTGGCATTCCATAGCTTTTTGTCACTTTTAGCAGGCAAATGTGCCACAGTGCAGTTTATGGTGTCTTTTACAAAAATTACTATCTTTAGCAGCAACGCTTTTGCTGTGATACATCTCGGGTTTATGGGAGGAGGATGTGTGTCTGGATTGTGTTCTTGTGGCTCCTCTATGCATGGATAAAATGCTCTGAAATACTACTAATTTCAAAGAGCTAACTTTATACAGTTATATATAGAGAACAATAAACTAATTGCTTTATACTGAGGGGGCATTTTGAATTCCCCTTCGATGGGAAACCTCACCTGGCTTGGACACAGACAGGCTTGACAGACTGAGAACTCTTTGTTTGTGTGGGCTTTGGTGCAGGGCTGTGAATTGAGCCAAGAATGGCTTTCCTTCCAGTAAATTGTGAGGAGCTAAGCAAGGAGGCAGTTGGCAGTGATGTCTAGATACTTAGTCTTGACATCACATCTATCGTCACATGTTCTACGTTTAGACAGTGTTTCCTGCTCTCATAGGCCTTCAGCATGTAACAGTCTATCACCACTGGGGTCAGGTGAATAGTAAGACAGTCTTAGTGCTGTACTTTTCCATTTTGACTTTGGAATTTCAGTCTATGGTGATTCTGTCTTTTAAAACATATTTAACTTCTCACTCTGCTCTGAAACATCTTTAATGTATGGTATAATTCTATCTTCTCCTTGACTTTTTTTTTATTTTTTACTGAGTTTACGGTGTCCCACTAATTCTCTTCTACAAGTTTCTCCTGTGTCTCTTATATCAATGTTTTGATTTCAAGCTAGGCATTCTAGTCTTTGTAATTTTCTCTTAACCTTCTGCCTGATGTTTCCCATGCAGTGTTTGAAAGATGCAGTGTTCCTGTGACTTCATCCCAGAAGATGGAACAACCCAAACCAGATGATCTTTTGCCCCAGCTTTCTACTCCACCCACAGTTCAGTAACATGAGCCTAATGAATGTATGCAACTATTTACATAAAGTAAGCAATTTTTACATCTCACAATGAAGAATGAGTTCAAGTGCACCGTGTAGTTACAATCTTCTCATGAAATGAGCTATTTGCTGACAGTATTCTAGGCTAAGGTACGTGGTACTCCTTTGGAGCAGTGTATTATGCACTTTTATTATGATTAAACAGACTAATCATAGAGAATTAATTGGAAAAAAACCCTTTTCAGTGAAGACAGTGTGGCTTGCAGCTATGGAGGAATCATACAGATATTTCTTTGTGTGAACTGCTGTAGAGTCCAGGCTTCTCTTTCATGTTCACATGTGCCTGGTGTTACATAAGCAAGATCTATTTTAAAACCCCTTACCGTTTTGATATGCAATATGACATAGGAGAAATACAGAATGATTAAAGCGGGATCATTATTTTGTAAACAAGTTGTGAGTGTCATTACAGCCTTTGCAGCAGTGAAAAGGTTATACTGCTGTACAGACTTGCAGGAAGGACACTGTTACATAAGGAGAAAACGCTTAGTGCTTTCGCTCTGTTTGGCAGCCTGCGTATTTCCTCTGTTACTGGATCTGTACAGAACTGATTGGAATGTGAACTGATTTTTCACATTTCCGCTCTGTTTTATAGCTATTACAGGATCTCTGTGGATGAACTGCATGCTGCAGTTCATGGGTCTCAGCAGAAAGATTGCTCCTGCTGTCTTGGCTTAAGAACCATGAAATGGGCATGGTTGTCTCTAGGTGTTTAGTTTGTATGCATGATAATGCAAATAAAAAACTACTCTATTTTATGCATCTTCCTTTATCCTCAGAGAGGCTTTCTGTCTTTTGTACCTTCCTCCTGAGGAATGTCCTACCTGCATTTCCTTATACCAAAGCACGTATCCTGAAGCAAAGAGAGATGTTCAAGAAAGGATGGGAATCTTAAGACGTGCTGAATAGCTCTAAGCTTTCCAAGAACATCCTGCAGATTTTTAGGGCGGATTTATTTCACCAGAGCAACACCCACATCCCATTGTGCATTTCTGAAGTCGAATATCAGACTCTCTAAGGCTGAA
>NW_010420814.1:23484-29041 GCF_000710305.1 Buceros rhinoceros silvestris
GCAGCCAGTAGATGTGCATGTAGAAGAACACAGTGTGCAGTATCACTAACGGCAGGTTGCGTTACAATCTGGCAGGTGACCCAGATGTATACCATAACTGTTTACCCGTGTACACTATGCTTGTTTCTAGTAGCTTAGTAACCAATGGAAATCAGAGATCAGAAACTGTCTCTTTGAAAGAGCAGGGAGTAATTTAAATCCACCTGAGGCTGGTTCACGGGGACTATGTGCTTCCACTCCTTAAGCAATGTAATACCCAGTACACTGGGCTGAAATGCCTCGTTACTGATCGTGTCACTGGGGATTATGTGTGCAGTAAGAAGTCAGTGTTATAAAAATGGCTTTTCAGTGTGGCCTTGCTTTTGTTTTGTTTTTTTACTTTACTTCATGTACATGGACAAAGTTAAAATTTGTTCTGCATGTTCAAAAGCAGAGAGGTAATATCCAGCACAAAAGGCATCATGCCAAGGGTCAGGAAATTGAAGTTCCGTTCCCAGCTCTGCCACTGATTTGCTGCTGTGTGATCAGAGAATCGCAGAATGGTGGGGGTTAGAAGGGACCTCTGGGGTCCAACCCCGCTGGCTAAAGCAGGTTCAGCCAGAGCAGGTTGCACAGGGTTGCGTCCAGGAGGGGTTTGAGTATCTCTAAAGAAGGAGACTCCACAGCCTCTCTGGCAGCCTGTTCCAGTGCCGTCACCCTCAAAGTAAGAAAGTTTTTCCTTCCTGTGTTCCAGTTTGTGCCCAGTGCCCCTTGTCTTGTCACTGGGCACCACTGAAAAGAGACTGGCCCCATCTTCTCAATATGTGCCCTTTAGTTATTTATCTTGGAGAAGACATTCAGTGTGAGATTCAAGTGAGCACATTCACCTGAAACAGTGATCCTAACTCCCAGATAAGGCTGAGCTAGTACAGGCACTGGACTTTAGGGCATAATTAATCTCACCCTAAAGTGCATGTCTGAATCCTACTTACTTCTCACAGCCATAAAAGGATAGTTAATCATTAGTGTGCAGCTGTTTAAAGCTATGTGAGAGGGTTCCGTCCCTCAGCTCGCACAAAGTAGGTGACATTCACACAACATGTATGATCAGCATCAGGTGATGATCTGCTGAGTTCATACATTTTGAATCTCACATATTTGTAGTTCTGGCTGTCTACATTCAAAGAAATCAATATATGTGGCAAAATTGCTGCAAATAATTAACAATATTCGTGAATATCTGATAAATGTTGTTAGGAAACATCTAGCTCTGATCTCAGCTCTTCAGTTAATGATGAGTGGCACAAACAAGGGGTTGGTAGGCTGCAAGGGGGAGAAAAAAGCAGCGTTGCCTGGCTCAGGGCAGGAATACTTTATGCTGCTGTTGCTGCCAAAGATACTGGGTCATCATACTCAGCCTCTTGGACTGGCCTTAGGTTTCTGTGTCTCAGCTTGGTCTGTTTGAATGGAGATGACTTTCCTGTACCAGTGAGTAGCTGGAATGATGAATAAAGACTGTAAGGTGCTGTCTGAGGGCGAGCGATTACCGCTCTTAACGCATATGCTGTTATTCATGGCTGCAGTGCAATTCCACAGCTGAGCGTGGGAGATAGCTGTTTCTTACGCTTTTACCCCAACAGAATCTTGGCAGCCTTAGTGATGAATGGTACTTACCTTACGACATTATTGAAAATAACATGTGGGGGTTTTCCCTGTGAAAGGGTGAACAGCAACTTCTAAAGCAAATAAGCAGCTTGAGTAAGATTCTGATTCCTGGCAAGTTACAGAGACAACACAGGTAGGAATACACGTGGAAGCATGGCAGGCGTGGCAGTTTTAACTTGCTGAGGTTGTACTGCTGCCCAAAGCAGCCTAACAGCCAGTTCTGAAAAACCAGCAACTCCTTTCAGGAGTTTAAGTGAAAAAAGGAGCTCTGAAAAATCTTTTCATTAGGAGAAAAGACCTTTTATGGGACTGAGTTCTTTAAAGGCAACTTGGAAGCTCTAAGCACTTGTTTTCCATTAACATTCACAGAAATTGGTGCCTCGACTTTTAGGGCAGCTTTAATTGTCTCAACTATAAACCTAATCCATACCCTTAATGACTTTAACTGGCTCTCCTGTTGCTTTGCATTAGTGAAACACATGGTGGGGAACAGTCTTCTGAAAATAACTGTTTTCAACAACCATCAGTTAACATCAGTTTTATTCTTCACATCATTTACTCTTGCTCATACTGTTTATAAAGGGGTGCCCACCGTCAGCTGTTTGGCTCAGTAGTCCTTAGTGCTCTCCTGGCTCTGTATGCCAGCATGAGAAATAAAAAGGTAGTAATATTGCAGTGGGGAAATGGAAGTACAGAGATTAAGTGGAGGCAGAGTCTGGGCACTCTTCATGTTATTAATCACTGTTCAAGTATTAGTAGCAGAGTTTTTGTCACTCCTAGATACCTCAGACAAGAACAGGCAATATTTGGATAAGTGTTGTAAGTCAATGTAATTAAGATTGCTTGGAGTTCAAGCTTAGATGGGCAGCTGATGGGGAAAGGAAGTATTGGGAAACTGAGGCCCCAAATTCAAAGTAGACCCAAGATCACACAAGACCTTTGTGGGAGAGTCGGAAGTGGAGTTCATGTTTGCTTAGGCTCCAAGACATACTTTAACAGAAAGGCAATTCTTTTTCTGTCTGGCATATATAGAACCTTATCACCATACCCCATGGACACCACATCCTCACTCGGGTGTTTCATTCCCTGAGGCTTTTCTGCCCCTCCTGTCCACTGACAGAATAGGATTTCTAAAGAACCTACAGAGCAAACTGGGCCCTCTAAATGTGCATCCGTTTTGAATTTCATTCTTCTAGCCGTGTCAAAACTGTTTTGGGGTCAACTTGAAGAACAATGTGTCTGTATTTTGGATGCATCCAGAATACTTATGTCCAAATGATTATAGTAGCATGTATCCAGCAGATTAAAAGCTGCCAACCAGCTTTTGCTGATTGTATAGACAGGGTATGGAAAAGGAAGAAAAGTGGCCGAGGACTTTTTTTTATTCTTGGACATCAAACTTGTGGGCGTAAGTGTATATATGGCATGTGTCCAGAACCTGTTTGTGACAAGAACACTGACTAGTTAAATCAAATGATTTTTCCAAAGGAAGAACACCACCACAGCCTCAATTTGCCACTGCCTGGCCAGTGCTGTAACATACTTTGTCTCTAAAAATGGTTACTGATGTTACAGAAATAGTTACTTCCTTTTATTGAGATGTAATCATTGCACCTGATAAATGTGTCATCACAGGCATTAAGTAGTTAATTTTATTAATTCCCAATAGATGGAACCTGCCACCCTTTTTGAATAGTTATGCCCTGCACTCATTTTGTCTAGTTGTAAATGGCTATAGAACTGTGGCAACAGAGAATCCCAGATCAGGCGTTCACGTTGTTGAATATGGACGCACTGTGAAAACAACTTCCAAACTGATTAGCAAATGAGTGCAATATGATTGGGAACATTTTATGGGTGTCTGGGATTTCAGAATGCAGTTCCCGATTGCCAGCACCTCCAGCTGTTCTGAGGAAAATTGCTTCAGAAAATAGGAACTCTGATTCAAGGCTCAAGTCTTCCACAGATTCATCCGTTCTGATTGCCTGTCTGGTACCAGTGAAATCCACTGTGGCACAGCTTGTCCCATAAGGTCTGTATAATGAAAATAAAGAAAGTTTCCACAATCTCATCATTTCCCAAATTTATAGGGACTTTACCAGAGTGTCGCGTATGAATATTCAGGTCTCTTCCCCAGTGTGTCAGAATACGCAATGAATAATTTATAGCTTTAGACTGAAGTCTTGTCCTTTCAGCTTTGGAAATGTATGCATCAACACTGACTCCTCTGTTTCTTGGTATTGAAACTGTATCCTAAATATTCTCTTTTCTGGATTGCCTGAGAAGGCCCAGGGCACCAACATATATATGTGCTTTGTGATGTTGTAACACTGAGAGGTAAAAGGGAATTTAATACCCCGTGTAAATTGTTAACCGTAAAACCAGAATCCTTCCCATGCTTGGTCTCTGCAGCAAAGACTAGCAAAGCTGTAATGTATCCAACATGCTGAAACCTGGCTCTAGAGCACATTAAGCTATGTGTGAAATATTTTTTGCTGTCTAGATGAAGGTTCAGCATTTGATTCTCTCCCATCAGCCATGAACTGGACTGTTTTATCACATCTTTTTTTTATTTCTAGAAACACGTTTCTGTTTTATAGATAGAAATTCCTGTCTGAAGACAGTACGGATTTTTCAAGAAGGGTATTAAAGTGTGAGGTATTCATCCACTTGAGCGTGTGAAAATATATTGGTGCCATACTTTATGATTGAGCTTTAATTGTAATGGGCAACTGGAAGACTAAGATTCCAGTAAGGTGCTGCTCAGATTAGTCTTGGCCTTTCTTGTTGCTCCTAGGGCGTATCTGGGTTGTACCATATTTTACTCTTCATTTAATTTTGAAGTTAATAAAGTTGCATTTCAAAAGAATTTGTGATAGATTTGTTTACAAGGGAAAAATAGTTTTTAGGACAGAACTAAAAGAATGGCCCAGGAGCTTTTGTCCTTCAATAATTGTAAAATAAGGACTGTTATAATAGTTCCCAGGAGCTTTCTTCCTTCAATAATTGTAAAATAAGGACTGTTATAATAATTCCCAGTATACGTAAATTACCTGAGCATCTGTGGGCTCTTTCCTTACATGGTTAGCCCACCTGCACTTTCAGTCACAATACTGGATTTAACAGCACAGTGCTTCGACTTCTATTCATAGAGAAACCTGCTAGGCATTGCTGGGGTCACAGTTTTATTCTGGTGTCAGAAAACAACAAAAGCATCTCAGCATCCGAGTGATTGTTTATTTAGTTAAAGCCCCAGACACTGGTGTCGTGTGATTCAAAGACAGTCTATTTTCATTTAAAAAAAGAAATAAGTTGAGTAAGGATCAAGCCTTCATGGTCTATTCAAAACACTTACAGTGTGAACAGAGTCTGAACCCGAAGGCTCAGAACCCACCACTTAATTGATTAAAATTATAACTGTAATTTTTTTATCTGGACATTCTTGGGATGTGGCTCAGTTCACGTGGTTAAGGAGTTCTGGACTGTTGCAGCTTTAAGTGCTCTGCAGTGTACATAGATGTTACACAGGGCCTGACTCTATGTGGGTGGGTACATGGGAGGAGGAGGCAGCATACGGATGGCCAAGCCAACCCACCTGGATTTCACATGCGGAAATCAAGCTGAACAATGCTGTACACTGGGAGTGCATTTAGTCCCAGATCAGAGTGCATGAAGAAAAAAGCTGGCCACAGCGAGTACCCGCTGGGCATTTACAGACAGGTTGTTTCTCTGGGCATGTTACCGAAACTGGGAGAGACCATGATGGCAGCTGGAGCCTTCAGGAAGGCTTGCTGTTGCTGTTGCTGTTGCTGTGCTGGACTTTATCCCTTTGAGTATGCGGGAGTGGTGGGGACCGGTCCCGAAGCAACTGGCTCTGGTTCTGGGAGAATCATAGAATCATAGAATCATCCGG
>NW_010420815.1:0-289 GCF_000710305.1 Buceros rhinoceros silvestris
ACTCCCTGGGGCTGCTGGGGACCCTGAGGGAGCGGGGAGGTCAAGTACCACCGGCGTTTTTTCCTGCCTCCACGTGGCGAGGGGTGCGGCGAGGGCAGGGCCCCGTCGGGGTGGGATGGGCACTCTTAGAGCCGGAACCCTTGGGTAATTCCCAGGCGCCTTCCCCGGGGTCCCGAGGAGCGGGGAGGGAAGGGGAAATGCAGAGGGGAATGTGGCAGCTGAAAGGGCAGGGGTGGCCTTTCCGCCGGGGGAGTTACCTCGGCGGGGGGGGGGGCCCACCGGCTTCAGG
>NW_010420815.1:408-2576 GCF_000710305.1 Buceros rhinoceros silvestris
TCAGCCTGCTGGTGTTACCGATGGGCGCAAGGAGCGGGGCACGGGAAATAGGACTGCAGCCTCGGGGAGCTCAAAATAACGCCTAGACAGCTTGATGGCCTCGTGGTCTACGAAGCAGAGTAGGAGTGTGCAGCACCTCGTGGTTCCAGGGCGTTCCTCTGTCCTAGTATCTGTTCTGTGTTCCTCTCTTGGTTCTGCAGGATAACGTGGAGAGGGCAGATGCGCTCCAGTTAACGGTGGAGGAGTTTGTTGAGCGTTATGAAAAACCCTACAAGCCTGTAGTCTTGCTGAATGCCCAGGTGGGCTGGTCTGCCCAAGAGAAGTGGACTCTGGAGCGGTTGAAACGCAAGTATAGGAACCAGAAGTTCAAATGTGGGGAGGACAATGACGGTTATTCTGTGAAGATGAAGATGAAATACTACATAGAGTACATGGAAACCACCCGCGATGACAGCCCACTCTACATCTTTGACAGCAGCTATGGAGAGCATCCCAAGCGCAGGAAACTCCTGGAGGACTACAAAGTACCCAAATTCTTCACTGATGACCTGTTTCAGTACGCGGGGGAGAAACGAAGGCCGCCTTACAGGTACAGTACAGGAAGATAAAAGCAGGTATTTTCCACCTCGTTAGTGACTCCTCCGTAGGTATATCTTATATAAAACACAGCAATAGCTTTGTGTCTGCTCTTCTCAGACGAGCTCACACCCGTAAGCCAGAGGGAGGGAAGTGCAGATTTGTGTATCGCCATTGCCGGTTCTGCCACCAGTATTGCTGCAAGTTTAGGGGTTGGTTTAGGGGTTGGCTTGGCTTGGGTTTGGTTTTTTTTTTTGCTATGAAGTCATCGTACCTCACTTCCTATGTTTTAAGAAAACACTGAACGTTATGAAGATTAATTTCTTGCTCTGTGTGCCTTCTGGCTTACAAATTTTAACTGCTTCAAGAATAGCCCCTGGGTTTTGCACAAGTGGCTTATGTACAGTGGAATTTTGTTTAATTACAGGTCAGTGCTTGTCAGGTAAAGATCTTAAGCTAGATTAGTATGAAGGGTGGATGCTAGTTCCTAGCTGCCCTTCACGTGATTTTGACAGAGAACGATGCTTCACATCCATGTACTACTTTCAATTCTTTTTTTTTTTTTTAATCTGATTGGAAAATAATTTAAATGGCACTTCATTCCTGAGTTACACGCAGAATCACAATCCAGCCGTTCACCCTGCACTGCCAGGGGCCCTGAACCATGTCCCTCAGCACCACATCGACACTTCATTTAAACACTTCCAGGGAAGGGGACACATATGCAACAACCTTGTACTTGGGCTGTTAGATACAGAAGTGATTTCTCTCTGCCTTAATATAATGCTTCACAGCAGTGTGACTATAAGCTGAACCCTCCCAGGTAATTAAAGTCTTTTCAGCAATGTTATGATGGTCAGAGAATGCCCTGCCCTTCGAGTGGCATGGGCTGTGATGTGTGTTTTTAATTGTTTGGGGTTTTTAAAATAAAGTAGAACAAATAATGAATAATGGTACTCTTCCCCTTTGCAGTCTCTCGTGTCTGTAGTCCCGTTGTGCTTTGGCAGGAGTGAAGCATGAAACTAGTTCTATTTAAGATCCCTGAAGTTCTTCTTTTTACGGTGTTGTAACAGACGCTTTTTACAATTCACTGCTAAGAACGCACAGTGCTGCGATCAAAAACGCACCGGGTTTAGCCTTTAGTAGGAACTGAATATATTTACAGAACTGGGAATCATTTATTCAAGTAAAGGAGATAATCGGGTTGTGACTCACGCTGGTGTATCTTTCCCCCGCACCCTGCCCTCCTACAGGCACATGCTGAGCTCCTGGTATTCACAATTCTTGTACTTTGTTCTGGAATATGTGGGTTTATTGAGGCTGTTGCTGGTTTATGAGAGACAATTGATGCGAGAGAGACATTGATACCTCCTGGAGTTAGTGGTTTTACTTAGGTACGGAAATGGATGACAAGTATCCAAACTCTTGTGGCAGACAGAGTTCCGTCCCTTGTAAATTAAATGCCTGGAGAACGATGCTGGTAAATGATAGTGTTGCTAAATAGGGGGTTAATCTAATGCGTGCGTAGATTCAGGTTGTAGTCAGGAAAATGCTACTGAACAGCGAGTCTGTCTGTTCCAACAGACCTCTGT
>NW_010420815.1:2677-13301 GCF_000710305.1 Buceros rhinoceros silvestris
TCCTGCTGAGTTCTTAGTAGAAGCTCTGACTGTTCTGCTTGTGGTTTAATTGGCTCTCCAAGGCTAATAGGAATGGAAGGAGTGAGTTGACAGTGAAGTGGCAAACACCTGCTTATTTATGTTTGTATTGCTCCTTTGTGAAGTAGGAAGGGCACAGCTGGATAACCCAGCTGATAGTCCTACTTCTGGTGGTAGCAAATGATACCGGAGTTCACTTCCCTGTGCGCTGAGAAGGGGACCTGGAGAGCTTGCTGACCTTCAGTGTCCTCTGAACCCTCAAACTTCTCTTGCTGGTTATTGCCTGCCCGTCAGCCGCGTGGAGGAGGGGTCTGGGTGGTGCTTCTTTAGTTTCTACCCTCTCTGCTGCCTTTTCAACAATACCTGCCTTTTCTTCCCTCTTGATGCCTCGGGTTAGGTCACCTCACTCGGGCAGCTTTACCTGGTATGGAAGATCTTACCGTTCTCTAACAGGAGAAATGAGCCACTGAAGGTGCTGCTGCTGCTGCTAAACATGTGTTTAACATGGGATAAAATTCCCCGTTGGGAGAAATAAACCTCACAGCTGGGGAATGGGAATATACGCACCAAACCCTGAATGGGCACTGGAGAGTGACCTCCATGCACTCAGATGTTCGAATGAAAAGCCTGTTGTCAGTGAACAGAAGGCGTAGAGGGAGGCCAGGGTTGCGTAATGTCGCTCTGTTCCTTGTGTCGCCTGTTATTTGTTCCTCACTGTTCTGCCGTTCTGGATCTGTTTATGAATAGCTAATTTTAGAAAAACCTAGGATTAGGCGAATCCCCCTGCATAGTGAGAATCCCAGCACAGGCTGTTACGATTTAATCACATTTATGGACCTTGAAATCTCTATATTTTATTGAAGGACTGTTTAAAACAAAACACAGCTCTGAAACATAGGAAACCGCTTTCACTGTCTTGTCCCAGCATCATTCCTGTCTCGATTTGTGCTGATTTTTAGGTAAATCCATGTAGAATCTTTTTGCCATTCTGTGAGCCTAACGATCTCGAAGAGGTAAGTGAAGGAGCTGTAACTACCCTGATTTCTAACTGTGTGTGAAACAAACATTGTGATTTTCTAATGTGAAGAAGAGAGAAGGTAGCTACTTGCTTGCTCTTTACCTAAAGGGCATTTTTTTTCTCCCATGCAGATGGTTTGTGATGGGCCCACCCCGTTCTGGAACAGGAATTCACATCGATCCCTTGGGAACTAGTGCGTGGAACGCCTTGGTCCAAGGACATAAGCGTTGGTGCCTGTTCCCTACCAGCACTCCCAGAGAGCTGATCAAAGTGACACGAGAAGAGGGCGGGAACCAGCAGGATGAGGCTATCACTTGGTTCAATGTCATCTATCCTAGGACGCAGCTCCCCACCTGGCCCCCTGAATTCAAACCCCTGGAAATCTTACAGAAACCAGGCGAGACAGTCTTTGTGCCAGGTACGTGTAAATCCCTCCAGCAAGGAAATACGGGAGAGAAAAGCATGTTTTTAACACTTTACTAAAGAAGCTACTCGGAGCGGCTTCAAAGGGATATGTGTACTAAACTGCGGTCATAGGAAACCATCGAGGCATAAAACAACAGAGGTGTTTGTGTCTTAGAAATATTTGAGTTGATACACAGTGTGGCAAACTCGGGGCTGAATTTTGTAGCCTGGGTAGTCTGACTGCATATGAATTTTTCTTAGCTGTGGGAAAGAACTACTTAAAGGCACTGACACCTTCCACCCACCTCTCTGTTACACTTCATCTTGCATTTGAAATCAGAAGCATCTGATGAAGAAGCCGTTCTCTTTGCGCGGCTGCCCACGGAGTGCCCATTATAACTGGCTAGTAGATAAAGTGGGTGAGTTCAGTGCCACATTCTAAGCTCTAAAACTTGGGTCATTTCTGTGCAGCATGGCCCAGAGCTGTCCCCACTGTTTGTCTCTAACGTACAGCTGGCTTCGTGTTTGAAGAGGGCCTTGTGATTGTCTCGGCAGTTATCAGTGAGTCCTCAGTGTACCTTCTGTTAAGATTTTGAAGCTGTCGGGTTTCATTAAACTGTTTCCTTTGTCTTTTTATGAGGTTATAAGTGGGTTGTAAAAACACTGCTGTCTATTTTTATCCTGTGTGGGGAAACAGTTTTGCATCTATTTTTAAATGAAAGGTTAGTCTGGAGTCATAAGAACCTTTCTAAATTGGCATGGCAAGTGCTCTCCAGCTTGACAGAGAGGGTCTCTGTGTTGTCTGGGTGACAATGGCTCTTGCTGTTAAATAAGCCCTCAGTAGCCAGCGCGTTGCTGTCAAGTCAGATCTTCAGCACTGTTCGTGAGCTGGATAGTTTGGTCAGAGCGTTGAGCAGCCTTCTGTAACGAGAGTCTGTAAAGCCCTGGAGCAAATGCTGAAATAAGACCGAGGAGAGACATTGTGGTGGCGAACTCACACAGTTTTGGGAGATAAGGTCCAATTTCCACCTGTGTGTGGGAAAAACATACCTGGCTGTCCTTGAACTTGCTTTCTGCTCTGTTGCCAGAAGTGGTCATTGGTGTTGTGTTTGTAGGTGGCTGGTGGCACGTAGTTCTCAATCTTGACACAACCATTGCCATCACGCAGAACTTTGCCAGCTGTACCAACTTCCCTGTGGTGTGGCATAAGACAGTAAGAGGGAGACCCAAACTGTCACGGAAATGGTACAGGTATGAGTAGCTTTCTGTTCAGATTCCCTATTTTAAAATACACTTTGTTTACGCACAGTGTTACTATCCAAAGATTAACCCGGAAACTTCAACTGTGTTTAGGATCCTAAAGCAGGAACATCCTGACTTGGCAGCCTTGGCTGATTCCGTTGACCTGCAGGAATCTACTGGTATTGCTTCCGATAGTTCTAGCGACTCTTCCAGTTCCTCGAGTTCCAGCTCCTCAGACTCCGATTCAGAGGTAATGCTTCTTAGTACAGTAGATCATCGGTGTCCTGCAGTCACGTTGGGTTTTCCATACCTCATCAGGTAGACCTGGCAGTGCTGTGTTAACGGTTGGACTTGATCATCTTAAAGGTCTTCTCCGGCATGAATGAATCTGTGATTTTGAGAAACTAATAGAAAGCACCTAAACAAATCTGTGTGATGGGGAGCCTGTGTTCATGGCAGGTTCTGTTTGCTGAAGCCTCTCGTTGTATTGTTAAATGAATTTGGTTTGGTCTATGTTTATATTGCCTGTCAATCTGTTAGTCATTAGCTAAGCCATGCTTGTGTAAAATGGCTGCAAAATGGAAGTTTTCAAAGTGGGAGGTGGGAACAAGATCCAAACCAGAGACTGTCAGTGATGACAGGGGACTTCTTTAGGCACCCGAGACTGCCCTTGGACGTGGGTCGTTCTGGGAGCCAGAAGGGATGTATCCATCGTCTTGCCCCAAGCCAGTTTAGTTGGTGATGGACTCTAAGAACTTGACTGCTCCTGATTGAAGTGCTTAATTTAACATTTATTTCGTGTGTGTAATCTAAGATAACGTGTTCCGTGAGTATTGATTACTCAGGATTGCAGAGGTAGCTCTTGCAGCAAATTCCACAGCACAGTTTACTCAGTTTACTCTCTGAATTCTGATCTCTTCATACTTCAGTGTGACTCTGGCTCTGAGACAGAGGGGATGATGCACCGGAGGAAAAAGAGGAGGACGTGCAGCATGATGGGCAACGGTGATACGACCTCCCAGGACGACTGTGTGAGCAAAGAGCGCAGCTCCTCCAGGTGACTGATGGCAACTGTTGGCTTTAAACAAGCAAAAGGCAGTACAAGGCAGAGCAGCTGACAGACTGTAGGGTGATTCCTCGAGACAGGGATGGAGAGCAAGGAGATTGTTATGGAACATAAAGCCAGTGGTGATATCTTCCCTTCATTAATTATTTTAATTGCTCCAAACCGAAAACTAAGTTTCTTATTTAATAAACAGTTTTATTACTTTTGCTAGTTGTCTCTTTTAATAGAGAAAGTTTTTTATTTTGATAGGCGAGGTGGGATCTTTTAACTGTGCTCTTCAGAGAGCAGAAATGAATAGAAAACAGTTAAAGGTGAGGAATGATCAGGAAAGACTCAGGTTTTGACACCTTGTTGTCCAAATGGATAAGCTTCAAGTAGTTGTAGGGTTTCTCTTATTGCTGCGTGGATTACTTCAGTTTGGCCCTATCTGTAACAGGCAAAATTCATGCCAAATCCATGTTTACGTATCAAAAAAAGAAAGAGCACGTTTCTAGTCAGTCTGGAGGGATAGAACATTGACGTTGCGGAACCATGAATAGATGCTGCTTAGAGTAAAGCTGCCAAGGAGGGTTGTTCTCTGGCCATGCCAGGTTAAAAACAGTGAAGCACTGGGAATCTGGGAGTGTGCTGCAGGGAGGAACTTACCAGTTCTTTGCTCAGTGAAGCATTTTTCTCGAAGGGCAGAGGCTCGCCAAAGTTCTGAAGCCAGCTCCCTACAGTTCGGTTAACCGATGCGGCTGTGTCAGCCACCTGCCTGCGCAGGGTGCTGTGTCCCTGGGGAGCTGTTGGGCGCTCCAGGTTTGGCGGATGCAAGTGCTGTGGTGCCTGGCTGCCTGGCCCAGGTTCCTGGTATCGTGCCTGACTTCCCAGCCTAGGCTACTGCCCAAAGGCTTGTTTGCTCCCGGACGTGTTGCCCTTTATCTTGTCCCATTTTCAGGAGTTGCTCATAACTGAGAACAATTGAATTACAAGTGCAGCAGTCAGAGAGAACAGTACTGACTGCTGATTTTACCGTGGAGGTTTTAACAATTTGTTACGTTGTCAGATCCCATTTCAGCAGCCAGCGTGACTTTAGGCAGTGAATGAGCAGCAAGAGATAACAAACCTTCATGTAGACCCTGTCTTTTAAAAAACCAGAATGCGGTGCACACGTGCAGCTCTGTTCTTCTGGAAATCCTGTGCACTTTAAAATTGTTAGTACTTGTTTTTAAATTGATACCATAGGTATTGAAAATCAGTACGTTGCATGGAACACTTGCTTTCCAGGTTTCCCTGTCCCTCCTCCGGTGTGCTGACTGTCTCGCTCGGTGAGGATGGGTGGGTTAGTTGACAGGAGCAGTTCCAGACACACAAGCGAGATCAGGTTCTTTGATGCTGTCGGAAGAATGAGCATACAGTTAATGTGCATGCTGCGATCTTCTGTCCTGATACAAGGAGAAGTGCTATAGTTGCTGACAGGCAGTTGTACTTTTTTTTGACAGGATTAGGGAATCCTGTGGAGGCCGCAGCTACCCCTGAGAGGTAACAGCACCCACCTAGAGGCAGCTGCCGATCAAAGCTCCATTAGCAGCCAGCCGGTTCTGTTCTACACCCTTCCACTTCTGTTTCTCACCGTTGTTAAGTTGTTGTCACTCTTCCTCGATCCAGACATCTGTCTTCATTACGTGCTGTTGAAGGTTGGCTCCTTCTAGGGGAACGCCCTCACTCGCCGTTCTTGTGCAATGCTTCGTCCCCTCTGCGTCCCGCGAGTGCACTAATCACCCAACACTGGGTAAGGACACGCCAAGCGTTTGATGGTTCACCTAACTGGCAAGGAAGACAACGGTCCGTTTTTAATGAACTCTTTTTAAAACCAGCAGGTGACTGTAGAAACCTGCCTTGCTTTGACACTGTCATATGTTTACATGTTGTCCTGTACACTTGAGGAAAGGAACACCAGCCCTTTCGGCCTGTCTGAACGTCCGGCGGATCTCGCACCAGAATTTCAGGAAAGGGAGGTGGTAGGAATGCTTCGAACACTGAAGTGACTTCAGCAGAGGCTACCACCAACCTGCAGCATCTTTCGTTGTCTTAAGCTGCACGCATACAGGTGCAACACCCTTAACCAGCAGCAGTCCATTTCCTTTCGCTCTGTGCCCGTATGATGACTGGTGACAGAGATGCACTAGCACCTTGCATAGGAAGCTCGATAGAGCCGCAGAATCTTGAAGTTTCTTGCACAGCAAAATCTATGAGGAAAAAGCCAGGATTTGCCAGTAATGAGAACCCTTTAGGTGCAGGCGTGAGGTACTGGGCACAGCTGGCAAAGTCTGACTCTTACGTGATAACAGTTGCTGGGCTTCAAGACGAAGCAGTTACGGAGCTGTGGGCTCGTGCAGGCCAGCGCGGCTCACCTACCTGAACGACTTTTCTCTGAGGTTATGGTTCAGATGTTTCCGGAAGTTGCGGTGCCAATTTTAAAGGATGGGGAGGGGGACATATTGTCGTTTTATGCTTTTTAAAAATGCAGTGTGTTGCTTAAGTCCGTGTAGATGCATTTGTGTTACGCCGGGTAAAGCTCTCATCCCCAAGGGATCTGTTGGAGCTGCTGGGGTTTTTAGCAGGGGCTCGTGCTGGTCATGGGAGCAAAGAGGTCTGGCTGGCCAAAGGTGTGCTGCAAGGAGATGATCCTGCTCTATCTGTGCGGTACAGCCAGAAGCGAGCTGGGTTGGAGCGCGTGCTCGGGTGCTCTCCCAAGACCCAGGAGGTGGGTATTGGCGCTCACGTCAGCTGTTCTTCTTTGGCAGAAGTGGTGTGCGGGCAGTAAACAGGCAGTAATGCCCAGGCACTGGCAGCAGAATTAAAAAGCAGATTAGCAGCCTTACCTGTGACTTCCTTACACATGTTGGGTTGGATGGAACCCAGAGCACTGCTTCTCTGGGCTTCCTGATTCTCTTTTTCTAACCTTGTCTCTTTGTATTTCAACACTCTCTCCCTTGGACACTGGGCCATGTCCTGTTGTACAACTATGTTTTGTCAGGATCTCTGTTTGAACCTTCTGTGCCAGTCGCTTTGTGCAGGAGCAGTATGGTGGTGGAAAACAGAGGGAAGAGGTTTTTTGGAACACTCTTCAGATGTCCAGGCTCCTGAGTTTCCTGTGATAGCCAGCCATAAGCCAGCACGCTTGCTCTATAGGCTGCTGCAAGTTCTTCCACAAGATTACTTCATTTTAGAAACAACTTTGCAAACTCATAGCGTTTCTGGCCGAGGTTGCCTTTTTTCCCTACTCAGTTGGACACCCTGGGAGCCTGCATGGTCCATGTGTCCTCTGCGACAGAGCAGGCTGCAGCTGCTGCCTTTGGGAAGAACATGGGGTCTGGAGATGCCAAGGCCTGGATGTCTCAGCTCTGTCACGTGAGGGGAGCCCTTGGAGAACTGTCCCCTGGTGGCTCTCTGTGTCAGTGAGATGGCTTATCCTGTAGCTTGCAGTTGCATTTGGTATGTGTGGTTCAGTGTCGCAGACTTAATCTTTAGGTGCATGGATGCCTGGTGGCAGTGCCAGGAAGGCCACACCTCTGCCACCAGCAGCACGGTGTGCAGGGTATGCTTCCATAGCTACGAACTCTTCCAGGGTGTGAAATTGCAGTTTCGGAGGACGCCTGTTTTCCTTTGACGTCCCCTCGCAGAAGAGCGGCGTGTTTGAAAGGGGCTGAGCATCACGGCACTGGCAGCACTCCTGACTCCTCCACTCGCCGCTTCCAGACGGGAAACAAAGGAGGGTCTGTTCAGCCTACCTGGGAATGGGACTCCTGGGACCTCCGGTTCTTCCGCTCGCAGGCTCTTGCCTCAGCCAGACTGTTGAGCTTCTGTCTTTGTTTTAGCAGATGAGGGAAATACCTACCTCACCAGGGTGTTGTGAGGCTGGAATGCCATTTCGTTACTCTGTAAGAAGCTTGGAAATTGTCCTTCTGCAGCAAGCGTTCCAGACATCCTGAGCAACCCGAGACTTCCTAAGCTGGTGTTAGCTTCTTGTAGCAGAGCACATTGGGGATGTTGTTCAGCACTCCTGGCCACGTGGTGTTCTGTGGTGGCCCTTCCAGAACTGCTGTGTGGTACATAAACTGTAGCAAACAAGGCTTTTTGTTAGCTGCTGGAGTTTTAACTGCTGGCATTGCATGGCCTGCTCTAAACAGGAGGTCCTGCTAGGTCAGGATTTTTTAAAACAGCACTAGATTCCATTCTCCTATCAGGGAGGCGACATCACTGGCCTCAGGAAGCAGGGGAGCTGGTGCTTCCCAGGCCCTTGTTCCAGGTGGGTGAATGAGGAATAAAGCTTAAAGCTGTGCTCCCCTTGTGCCTAGCTCCTTGTGGGAGGCTGACGGGGGCGAGGGAGGGTTGTGCTCTCAGTTCTCCAGGTTTGTGCTTCATGGAGCACCCATGTCTCTTGTTCTGCCCCCGCTGCTGTTGAGTTCTGTGGAGCCCCTGGATGTAGCAGGCTGTGCTCCAGCACCCAGACCTGCTGGCCCCTCGTTTCCGTGGGCCCCAAAGCAGCAGCGCTGCTCTGCCTCAGCCCCGCCAGTGCTTTGTGGGCACCCCGGGGACAGGCTTAGGGAGCAGCCTGCTGCGTTTGGGCTCCGGCCTTCCCGATTGTGCTGTGCGTATCGATGCCATTGTCCTGGCCAGGCGGCGGAAGGCAAAGGGATTTGTGAGCTCTGGCCGTGCTTTTTGGTCGGGTGACCAGCGCAGGCTGGTCTCTGGTGACAGTTCAGGAGTCTGAGTGCCCCGTCAGAACGGGGGATGTGAACAGCGGGCACACAGATCTTGGCACTTGTTCTCCCCACGAGCGCGGGGGGAGCACGTGCTGCTGAGGAAGCCCTGGCATTGACCTTCCTCCCCCTTCCAGCCTGGGAGTGCTGGCTCCAGTTTGTCTTCTCAGTTACATTAAACTTCTCCAAATGTTGACAAGAAAGACAGCAAGCTCTTTCCTAACTAACCCAGACCCTCCTCCTCTCCGAATCGCCAGCTGTCACGGGCAGGAAGCGAGAGTGTTGAGTGGCTCAAATGTGAACGGCCCCTGTGGGTAACTGTCACGGGGCGTTGTGGTGTCTCCCTTGCACAGAGGGGTAGGAGAGAGCTGACCGATTCGTTTGACAGTCGCGCTGCCGGCTCTGAGCCCTGCCACTGTGTTCGCTGCTTTTATCGCCCCGTCCAGCAGAGCTGGGATACTGTTAAATGTCTTGTTCGGATGATTGTGGTTTTGCTTTTTATTTTAAATAAAATCGATTATTTTGCATTATCCTGTTGCTTGAGTTCAATCATATCACGATAAAAAAAGCCTACACGTGTGCACCTCCCTCTCCCAGAGCACCGCAGTGTGCTGACGGGGGGTCAGGTCATGGCCTCGGGGGCGCTTTGGGAACCTGCTCCAGCTCTTCCTCCCGTGTGATGAGTACTTCTGTGTGGTGGGGTGTGTTTTGGAAGCTGCCAGGGCTGTGGTAGCTTTGGGAAGAGAGAGTTTGTGTCCGTAGCTTTGTTGCCAGGCTGCAGCATGTGCTTGTTGTCCCTTCCCTCCTCTCGTGCCCCGTGTTGCATCTCTTTCCGCCTTGTTCTGATGAGAGGTTTTCATCTTCCAGGTGTCAGAGCCTATGTAGAGCCATTGCAGACATGTTTTTATAACATACCTCATGTGCTTTTCATTCCCGAGAGAGGTGAGTTTGTGTGCTCCCAGCTTCAGGATCATCCCTTTGATCTTCCTAATTTGCAGGTACTGCTGGTTCCTTCCTCAGTGCCACTGTGATCTGGAGTTGATTTATTCGAATTCCTCTGATTATTGACCTACCTGCCTTTTTGTGACAGTTGCAACTTCACACCCCGTTTCACGCGGAGGACTGGTGCCATACTGATGTTTTCATTGCTACCAGGGAGCCAACAGGACAGGGTGCCCTGAGGGGCAGCGTGGGGGCGGGTTTGGGAGTGAACTAACGTGCTTGCAGCATGTAGTCCTTATGAAGGCACATAAAGACCCATCTGTGGGACCGCACCTCCTCTGGTTCTGGAGGAGTGCGGACTGGGGCAGGCAGAGCTCAGTGGAGATGTGTTCAAAAGGAAAGAGCCATTCCCTGTGGCTTCTGCTTTGAGAGCTGGTGGCTCACCAGTGGGTGATGCCTCTTAATGGTTGTGCGTCCTCTCCTTCAACAGAAGGACCTGAAACTGGGGGGCTGCCACCGCAGCGAGCATCTGTGCAGGCTGCCGGGGGGAGTTGCTGGTCCAGCCGTGTCCCAGCTGTGCTGGCAGGGAAAGCGAACCAGCCTCGCAGAACTACTTTTCTGGTGCAGCGCTGCCTCGTTTAGACCTGGATCAGTTGGTGACCTCCCAGCTGGTGTCAGCTGAAGGGCAGGGTGAGGACAGCACCCGTTCCTGGGAGAGCTGCTCACTGCTGGCATCAGCGCGGAGCAGGCGTTGCTGTTCTTGGCAGGAGGAAGCGGTGGCAGCGACTGGAGCGTGGCTGGGGCTGGGCGGAAGAAACTGCGGTTGGAGCTGCTCACTGCTGGCATCAGCGCGGAGCAGGCGTTGCTGTTCTTGGCAGGAGGAAGCGGTGGCAGCGACTGGAGCGTGGCTGGGGCTGGCAGAACGAACCTGCGTTTGGACCAGGTACGAAGTGGTCTGCGCTCAAGCTCTGCGTGAGGGGAAATGGGTTCTTGGAGGACATGGAACACGGGGTTGTCTGTCTGGAACAGGCGCTGGAGTCCATACCTGCTCCTTCACTTCACGGGATCCTGTGGACCCCGCGGGGGTCAGAGCCGTGGTGGAGAGCAGGGTTCTGAAACCCGGCGTGGGTGGGAGAGGTGTGTGTGTGAGCAGAGGACCCCGGGACAGCTGCTGCCTCACTGTGCGTG
>NW_010420816.1:0-5468 GCF_000710305.1 Buceros rhinoceros silvestris
GTGTGTGTGTGCGTGTGTGTCTGTGGGAGGGCTGTGCTCTCCTGGCACCACTCTTCTGTAATATTCCTGGCTCTCTGTCTGTCTGTTCTGGTTTTGTTGTTTCGAAGGGAAGCATCAGAGTGAGTGACCCCCGCCCCTCCCTGCGCACGAAGGGCTCTGACTGATTGACTATCCATACAAACAAAGGGGACACTGTCAACTTTCTTACCTTGCTGGCTTAAGGGCAGAGCGGTTTTGGCAGCCGCCGTCACTCCTTTACAAAACGGTTCTGCCTTTGGAGAGGAGGCCTTGGGCAGAATTGCTGTAGGTCTGTAGACAGCAGATCTCGCTGGCAATCGCCTTCTACGCTTCTTGGAGCAGAAATACAACGTGCTGTCACACCGGCCAGCCTGGTTCACAGAACAAAGCACAGAATGTCAATTAGCTTAAACACTTTCTCCAAATACTAGTTTGCTGCCTCCTGTTATTGATACTGCATGAACAGCCAAGGAGATGGTGGGGAGGGGAGTATCTGCTTACAAGGTGCGTGGAGGGAGGAAAGCCGCCCGCAGAAAGCACACTTCGTTCCCTTTGACAGTGTCCCCTTTATGTTGTCTGTAGCTTTCTGCCTTCTGTGTGCTTGGGCTCCTGCCATTAAGCCGTCCCTGTGCTGAAGATCTACATCAGTGCTGGAAGGGTGACTACCTGTGTGACTTCCCACAACAGAGGGGGGTACCATAACTTAAAAAAAAAAATAATCCAAAATCAGTATTTATTTGCAACCTCTCCGCTACTCTGCTCAGCAGATTTCCCTCCTGCCCGTGGTCGGTGAGACCATTAAGCTTGTAACACACCTAGCCTTTACCTTGTCTTATAAACAACTCTGTGGGAAAACATAAGGGAGAAAAAGAACTTCTTCCTTTCCTTCACTTGACTACATCTCTACAGCAACAAGGGCTCTGGAAGTCCGCGAGAGGATAGGAAGGGTCACGGGACCAAAAAAAAGAAAAGAAAAAAGGGACCTTCAGTGGGTGGCAGGATAGATCTGGAGGGTGTCCACCGTGCGAGGCATCTGACTGGTCTCTCTCGTAAGCTGGGTGGTGAAGCATTTGGTCTGCAAGCAAGTCAGGTGGTAGAGCTGCATTAAAAAGACAATGAGCAGTTTTGCTTATTCTGGGGGAATAACTCCGGACTCCCATTAGCAGCCAAATGAGGAAGAGGGACAGCGAGGCTGTGCTGTGCCCCTGTGACAGGCCGGGATACAGGGTGCTTGCTTGAATAAGTGCTTTCTCATCTTGCCCAGCCCAGTCGACGAGGTGGTATGTGAGGCCCTCAGTCTCCACCTTGTTCAGCACCAGGATTTTTCCACCTTCTGGATGGCAGGAGGGAGTCAGCTGCCTGTTCTCCATATGGAAATGGTGCTGTTCTAGCTCGTCCCTTGTCTCTAGTTCCAAGTGGCGCTGAAAGAGCAGGGGACATAAGGGTGAATAACTGGTCTTGGTATCTCTGCACCAGAAACTCTCACCCACTCAGCTGGTGACAAAGGTGGAGTCTAAGGAAAACCCTCCCAAAGTCCGTTCAGGTATTCCAATTAGGGAAAGGTAAAGGATGAAAAAGCAACCTGTTAATTTCTCCCCCCCCCCTACAGTTTTAATGACCAAGTGCTAAATACAACACATCCCGCAGAAGATGATGCACATTTGAAGGAGCATGGATGAAGATGGGTTATGAAAAATTTCATTTAAGAGTGTGAAAGCAAGGTACAATTGGGAAAAACATGCATCTGCAACTACAGAGTAATGTGTATTTATGACTATTTATTTAACTGAATGCTGCTGACTACTGTACTGCTCCCTGACCTTTTCCAGGGAGGCTGCTGAAATGGCTACTGTACAATGAAACTGAGGTGCTAGTGCCTGGGAAGGGCATTCTGTGGCTCATCTTGGGACAGGAGGCCCTGACTCCCTGCTGTGATTTGCCACACTAGCTGAGAGTCCCGTTTCCCCATTAGTCATTCCCACAATTACTAAGCACAAAAAAATTCCCAATTCCAAGCACCAAGAAAGAAGACAGAGGGGAAGCCCTGTGCTTGCCAGCTTGTCCATGCCAGGAAAGGAAAAGGCCATGTCTTGAGAGAGAAACTTGACATGTGGGGTCTCCGTCACCTGGGAGGGTGGGGTGCATGTAGATGGACATAACCCATGAAAAGGCGGAGAAACGCACCTATCCGGAAGGGTCAGAAATAAATGCTATAGTCAGAGTTGCTGTCTTAGAAATTCCACATTCGGTTTCTAGTTACGGAGGCAAGAAATCCATTCACTCATGCGCGTATCCTTCTTGCCCTGCCGTCAGGTTAGGCTCCCACGAACACGGCTTTCTGGGGCTGGGCCCTAGAGACAGAAGCACAAGCTGCACAAGCTGTGACAAAGCCATGCGAGGCCACCCAGCCGCAGCTGTAACGGTCTCACGTACCGACACTCATTCTGCCCACACATGAGTTTCTACTGCATTTGGTGCGTGTCCTCACACACCGCTACGGAAAATTCTTCCATAAAGAGTGTAAGGGTGGTGGTCAGCAGAGAACCTTGTGCATGCGGTGCCCTTCAGACCTGGGGAGGTTTCTCTTAAGCCCTTGAGTTTCTTTTTCTCTGATTTCTAGTTACTGACTACTTTGGTTTTGCCACTTGGCAGCAAGTCTGGCTTGGGCTTGGATAGGATTCATGATCTAGTATTGCCTCTTAATTTATCACAGTAGCAATGCAGGAGAAAGCAAGCAGGGTCTTTTTCAAGGCAAAACTCATAAGGGCTCTAAAGGGCAGGGCTTAACCACCACCTGTGTTTTCACCTAGATGCCTGCCTTTAGAGAGCTATGATGGGAATCACCTGCTACTGCCACTGAGTCCCAGCCAACAGGTTAATTAATTCCTTTTGCAGCCACAGACAATTGAGGACCAGTCAGTTTATGATTACATTTCCTGGAGAAATTCGTCAAGCTTTCTAGGAGTAAGGCTGAGCACCGTTGCAGGGGGTGGTGCTTCTGCCTTCCCTGAGCAGTCACAGCCAAGTCGTAGCTTAGCTTCCAACATCAGGCAGTCACTTCTTTACTTGCTCACTTGTGCCAGAAATCCCATGTCCATGGGCCATCTTTGTGGTGCCTGGCAGACCTGTTTCCCTGCCAAGTCCCCCACCCTGACCCTTCAGCTGCTGCTGCTCTGCCAGGTGAGGGCAGCTGGGGTTTGATTCGCAGAATCTAAGCAACTACAAAAGAGACATTTTTAACAAAGCATTTCTCCAGCTAAACATGCAAACAAATGCCAGCAGCTAGTAGCCTAGTTCTTGCCAAGTAAGATGCTACCTACTGGGATGAGAGAGGAGGGACAGAAGGCTCTTATTTGCCAGTGTGTGTATGTGACCTGTTTATTCAGGAGAAAAATATACTCACTAATCCTGGCTTGTCATAACCTTGCTTCTGATTGATTGATAGACACACGCCTTCTAAACATGGGCTTACCTTGAAAGAGGTGTGGGGGTTATGGCATCTGGGAGGAGCTCAAACTGAACCGGAGACCCAGGTCACTGCTGTACAATGATGCATCCGTGAAGTAGATACCAAACGTATCTAGTGCAGCACCGGCATGTAAAGGCTGCAAGGGACCAAAAGACACGGGTTATTCCAGGTGGAATAACCAGAAGCATCTGCCCAGGATGGGGGGCATTGCTGGGTGCCTGCAATGATAAAACCAGGAGTTTGCTGTTGATTAACTAGGTAACCGTGCTTTTTGGGTGCTCAACAATTATCTGATAATCCAATTCAGAAAACTTGGTTATTGATTGAAACTAACTGATGCTAACTTCTGCATAAATCCTCCCTGGCTCCCTTAAGTAAGTCCTTTGGGAGACGAGAACAAAGCCATGCAACTTTGATCTCCCCCAGCATAGCCGTTCGTTAGGCTGCTGACATCATGTACGCATTCACACAGAGCCTGCTGTACCAGTGCGGGGCACCTGGCCCCACTAGTCTGCTCCAGCACTAATAAAGGGAACCCTAAGAGCTATGCGACATGCCTTTGTTATAAGCATGATCCGGTGCCGAAAGAGGTGAGGTTTCAAAGCAGGATAAGTTGCAGGATTTAAAGCCCTGGCACAAAACCTCCTCTGAAATAACGCTTGCCATATCCCTCTCCTCTGAAAGCTTCGTGGGCTTAATCTGTGTTCTTAGACACACCCCGTTAGTTTCAGGAGCTCCCCTGAGTGTGGACAGGGACAGGCCTTTGTCTCCTTAGCACACAGCCACGTAGCCCATGTAGATGCTGCTTCCTACCTTTATACAGGAAGGTAGAAATTTATTTTTCAAATAGTGGCTGGAGACTTTTGGTCTGGGTACTTGAAACAAGCCTTTTTGGATATGCTCCATGGTCATTTCTGTGCACATACACCAAGGCTGAGTGAAAGACACACTTGCAAACCTCACCCTGTAGCTTCCCGCCTGTCAGCAGCGCTACCCTGAAGGGCGAGCATACATGCAGGTTTTGGTGAACACAGAGCTTGTGTGTCACGAGGCCTTAAAGACCCACTGGCAACCCTCACCCTGTAGCTTCCCGCCTGTCAGCAGCGCTACCCTGAAGGGCGAGCATACATGCAGGTTTTGGTGAACACAGAGCTTGTGTGTCACGAGGCCTTACCCCCCCCCCCCCCCCCGCCTCTCCCGTCCATGTTCCTTGATCACATCGTCCTGGTAGCTTTGCACTCTCAGACCTGTATCTTTCAGAGATCCTAAGGCACCTAGATTAGAGGAGACAGAGGGCAGCCTGCAGCGTCACACCGTCCAGCGCTAGGGCTGAGTGGTGGACAGTCTCCAACCCTAAAAAAGACCAACACCACTTGCGCAGAAGGAGCTGCACAATAGAGGTTAGTGGCAGATGTTTCGGGGAGTGATTCACTCCTGGCTGGGTAGTCTTTCTGTGCTACCAAGAGTGGAAAAAAGACTTGGGACTCCTCTTCCTCTTGAGTTTGTGTCTGTAGGATAAAGCCAGCATGTGAGTTAATTCTATGGAAAACCCACCAGTGAGGGCTAGTAGCCAGGTGTACCCAGGGTCTAGCCCAGTGCAGCGCTCTAGAAGGGCTCTGTCCATAGTACGGATCAGTCTTAGTGTGTGGAGAACACGTGGAGCACTCCTCCGCCATTGGCGTGGAGATTCTCTGCCCCGAGAGGATTTCTCCATGGAAGGTCCTTACCACGTTTCCAAGATGCGGACTGAACTAGCCATCTTAACCAGTAGCGCTGGATCAGTCAGCATCTGCTTGTCCCAGCAAGGGACCACACTGAGTGGGGGGACTTTGTGGTTCCACAGTACGTGGAATAGCGCAGTCAGCAGCGAACTCTCTAAAGCAACAGTGCGTGGCCCAGGGGGGCAATTCCATCACGTTTGTCAAGGCAGCTGCTGCCATCCCACAGCTCTGGACAGACCCGTGCTTTGTGCGCTTCCTGC
>NW_010420816.1:5584-9426 GCF_000710305.1 Buceros rhinoceros silvestris
CTCCAACAGGATCTCTGCCAGGCTTACTGCCACTGATACAGTTCATGGCGCAGTCATGCGGACTCTGGCCTAGGCTTTTCAGCACTAGTTAAAATTTATCTGGCAAGGGCTTGATTAAAACAATACTCGAAACAGAGACTCTTAAACCAAAGCCCCTGAGGTAAGTGGCTCAAAGAACATTTGTGTCCCTGTAGTTTCCAAGACACGACTGTGCTGACTTCTGGCCCGTCCCCCCTGCCCGGCATGCTCGGATCTCTCTGTGCTTTGCAGCCTCTACAGCACAAGTCTCTCTGTGCCATAATAATACCTTTCTTTTTCTGGATGTGCACACTGGCCAAATAACTCGCGTCTGGGTCAATTTCCCACTCTAGCCAGACGGCATGGGCTTAACCTGTAGCATGGGTAGGTGGCATGCGGCCCCCTCCTCTCCCACACCCCTTTGCAGTGTTGGCTGTGGCTCCTCCCTGCCCCTCGCACCTCTGCTGCTGGACAATCATCCTCTGTGTCACAGACCGGCTGACCTGGTCCTGTCCCTGCTCGCCTTTCCCTGCTGCAGTCTGTATGCTCTTCAAGTGAATGTGTCTTATTGTTTTCAGTAGGGAAAAGGACTTCCTTCTGCTGAAGGAATCGTATTTGCACATGGCTCAGGGAGGTACCTCCTCTGGCCGCTTCTGTTACCTCACTCGATTTAGGCCAATTCCATTGCTAACGTTAAAAGGCCACCTTCCCCAACCCAAACTCTGAGAATAGTTAGTTAGGGAATAAAACCGATGGAGAGCTCAGGTTCTGGAGCCATTCGGGCGTGTCTCAGTTTCGGCCCAATGTGCCCTGGTGGCATTAGGATTTGGGAGAGCGGCTGTTACAAAACGGCAGCTTCACCCAGCAAAGAGGTGGAGCCTGCGCCACACGCGCACTGTTCCCCATCTCCGCAAGCCCACCTCCCTCCTAACAGCACTTAACAGACCGGACGCACTAACCTGGCTCTTGGCCCCACGAGGTCAGCAGGGAGGGAGGAGCAGCAGAACCGTTGCAGCACTGCGGCCGCCCAGGGCTGGCACCGTGTGGCTGTGGCATCTCTGGGACGTTACGATTCTCGCGGCAGTTCATCTCCCATCGCATGCTCCAGGGCTGGATAAAGCTGCTAAAAACCTGGAGCGTGTTCTCCCCACCTGAAGCCCTGGATCCTGCAACCCCAACTGCTGTGTGTAACTGCAGAGGAACGAGGATCGCCTCACATCAGCAAGGAATGGCAGCGGGTCGCACAATCACCCGTAGGCGCGTGCCTCCCTTCTGGGTTTCACAGCAGAGCCCGGGAACCGGGGGGCCGTGGCCAAGGCGCCAACGTGAGTCCAGGGTGGGGGAGGAACCATGGTTTTGTTTTAGGAGTTGTCAGTTAACTGTCATAAACTTTGCGCTGTGCGCAAAATGCAGTCAAACGATAATGAAACTTACCTGCTAGAACCTAGGAACTGTAAAGGCTATGCAGCCAAAACTTACTGTAAAGTAGCTAGTACAATGGAAGTACGGTATAAATTAAAAAAAATCTACAAACAAACAGCACAGCTTGTGAGTACTTTGTTCTTTTTATTATCCTGCCTATTCTAAAATCTCTTCTGTCACTTCCGAATACAGAGGGAGTCTTTTCAGGGACCAACCAGGACCATCTCTTCCAGGACACGCAGCCTGCCTTGAACACCACCCTTGAAAAATCCACACCCCCCCCCCTTTTTTTCCCTTTTGCTATGTTAATCTTGAGCAAAATTTACCCCCCATTTTCTCCTGCCTAAAACAACACAGGACAATAGTCGTACCTGTCTGCAGGAACTGGAAAGGTGAAATACAGGTCCAAAAAAACCATCTTAAGAAGATGCGTGTAAGATACTGGAAGGTGCAGGACTAGAGGATGGCCTTTCTTTATCACCTGAGGTAGCTCTCAGGAAGTTCTTAGTTTACTCCTGTTTTTATGTAACATTATGACACCAGAGAGTTATCGAGGCTTCACAGGGACTGAGGAGCAGAGCTGAGGTGGGAGAGAGCTTTCGTGACCTTACCTAAAAATCACCATGGGCGTCAATGCCGTGGTCAGTGACGGAAGCTCTGGCGTTCCAATCTAGTCCCTCCTCTGTTGCTGTGGGTTTAGAGATGGGATTATGCCCCGTATTGCCCTGAGGCCAGGCAAGCTGGCCCGGGGAAGATGAAGACATCCAGCTGAATTAGGCAAGGAGCTGCTTTTCCCTCTTTTGGGTATTAGGTTTTAAGGAACTGGTGCCCAGACTACAGGCAGGCTTCATCTGGAAAACACGCTCAAGCTGCCAGACTCAGCTCTGGGTTGTAGTAGTTTACTACAGTTGACACCCACTCTAAAAAAAGGAATTTTGAACAACTGCCAGTGAGAAACTTGGCCTGGGCCTGACTTACAAATGGAGTAATTTCTGTGATTTTAGCAACACATAAAAAGCAGCAGAACAAAGCAGAGGAAATTCCCTAGGTGGGAAGCATGCCTTGATTCACAAGCACTTTGTAACTATTCAGAAGCAGTCAGCATAGCAAAATTTGTCAGCTCTTGCAAGCAGTACAGGCTCCATTGCAGCAGGGCTGTAACACCCGTCCGCTACATAAAAAAAACCAGCCTTCCCTCATTTTGTTTTAAGGTACGTTTCTGCCCTGGCCAATGTTTCTGCCTGTTTCTCTCCCCTTAATGCTAGTTGTTGAGCTCAACTGATCGACATTCAAGGCCAGAAAACAAATTTTACTCTGCTTAATCCACCACAACTGAGTATGTTTGCATAGGAAACACCGAATTTACAGCGTGCAGCAGTGGATCAGTTATGAGGAACGCTGACTATTCGACCCAGTGACTAGTTACCACAAGAAAGAATGGCCATCAGCTAGGAAATACAAGGGGTTTCCATCTTTTCCTCTAGATGGAGCTACTCTATAGCGTGAGACCACTGAGATCACAGCGACAGAAAGTTCTACCCCTTGACACAGCTGTCCCTCCTCTTCCTGGGAGGGTTCGGCAGCCTACTGACTTTGCTTGCCCACTTTCCTTTCGGGGTGTCCCCCGAAACAGGTGAACTGCGTGCCTTGTCCTACTGGCTTGCCCGCTGTTGCAGAACGCGGCTCCGCAGGTTATTCCTATCACTGTGTCTCTGCGTACTTGAGGAGTAAACCTGCTACGCAAGGCGGATGGGAAGAACTAAGCATTTTCACACTTGCTAAATGAAAGGGGAGGGGGGTACAGGGGATTCTTATGCTTACACCACACCACCTCCCAAAGCAGGAGTACTTCAGGACCTCTATTCTCAGATCCTTCCTTCAGAAGCAAGTGTGAGCGCGCCACAGTGTCTCGTGCTTCCTAACACACGTTTTCCACAATTCCAATGCATTACAGTCCTCATCCTACTCTGCCTGTGCACGGGCAGCCCAAAGTCCAGAACAACTTGCCAAGCAATAGCTAGTAAATTAAATTCTTCCTGTTTTAATACCAATAAGATTGCCTGGGCTGTAACACGTGGTGGATTCTCACCCTAAGACGACCTCACTCCCAGTCCTGCGGGCCAGAGAAACATGATGTACATACCCTTTACCTCTGCAATGGAGAATCAGCATATTTAGCAAATAAAGGTGGTGGTGACAGCAGCTAAGATAGGACATTTAACATTTACAAAGTGATTAACGTGATGATGGGACTGAAACCTGGGAAGGAGCCGTGCTGCCCTCACCCCGTGCCCTTTGCTCAGCATGCTTCAAAAGAAGAGTCCTTTAGCAAATGGGCTGGCAGCTCAGCATGGAGACATGAGGACAAAGGCAAGGCTGTACAGAGTCCAAGGCAAGTGGAA
>NW_010420816.1:9546-14388 GCF_000710305.1 Buceros rhinoceros silvestris
CTGACGGCGCAGAGCTCCCCCTCAAACCTGGCTGGCACGACACAGTCCTTCTTCAGAGCCCCTGCAAGTGAGAGAATTCCTCTTGGAGCACGAATCATTTGACGTTACTGAAGTGAGGATCGGGATGTAATTAGCAGGGTAACTGGCAGGATACAAACAAGACTTTAAAAGATCTAAATTTTGGTCTTTTGCACATAAAGTCCTTCCTAGCAGATGCTTCCTTTGGAGATAGTGCCCTTACCTTCCTTCTGAGCGCAGCACCCCTCTGCAGGGGTCAGTGACCATTCCCAACTCCAGAGGAGCAGGCAAAGAAGGAGTAATTACACCACAGCCTGAAAGCTGGTTAGGGGTTTAAAAGAGCATCACTATATCCACTACCAAGAGACCGCTGTATTGCTTCTAAGGTCACCGGGAAAGTTCCAGAGAAGGAGCACAGCCAGACTCCAGGGAGCTCCCATCCGCCTTCTCTCCAGCCCCACGCACGCCTAACCCACTGCAGTAAGGCGGAAGGGTTGACCGCCGCAGGCAGTGACTGTTTCCTCATCACCTACCTTGGTGCCGTTCGTTCCATCGACTCCTCTCTGCTATTCCTCCACAGGCACAGCACAGTTTTCCTTGTTTTCTGATGGAATTGCCAGATAGTCTGTCCTGTAGTTGGAGGGAAGGAGGAAAGCGTAACCTGAAATGCTACAGTGCAAACACTGGTTTGGGTCCATGCACCCTTACTGGGATACCGAGTGCCTGTACATATCTCTAAGGTAACAAATGTCACCTGCAGAAGAAGCTCGCAGCATGAAACTCTCTTGGGCATAGTCAGGAGCAGACACCGCGTCTTCCCTACTGTAAAATTCTACACATACAGCCTTGCTACCGTGTACAAAGAGCACCTTATCCAAGCCAAGCATGTGGAAGATGGGAATGGGCCACTGTGAAAAGGGACCGTCTCTGCCATGTCAGCTGCAGCTGAGTCAGGTCTGTGGAAGCAGCCCTTCCAGGAGAGCACCTCTGCACAGTCCAAACTGGGCCACTCCGCGATACCGCACGCTGTGGCCGTGCTCCCCAGATAGTGCACTGAGCGCACTGTCGCTTTTGGTACTCCCAAACACCGCAAACATCAGCTAGAAACGTACAAGAGCGAGGGTCAGTGTTTGCAGCCTGATCTGGACTGAGGCGCCTGAAGAACCCTCGCAGAACAGCTCGCATCTGGAGAGATTTCACACTTACGCATTTTCCTGGGCAGCCTCCTCTGCCTTAGAGACTTTCCTGTAGCAATAGACCATTTCTATCAGTAGCCACAAGGTGAGGAAGACCAGCAGAATATACATCATGATTTCAGAGATGACCGAGGTGAAGTCTTCTCCAGCTGTTAAGACAACAAAATAATCTCTGATGATTTACATGTAGGTGCCGAAGCACAGCGCTGCACTGACGCTTTCCACAGTCCTGTCATCCCTCCTAACCCGAGATGCCCAGGTGCCACAACACTAGCAGGGGGCAAAAGCCAACAGGCCATGCCACCAGTGATCCCACTGTGTGTTTCCAGAGGCATCAAACGTGCACAGGCTTGCCTGTGTCTTGCATTCTGTGCCACCTACGCTTTGATACGGATTGCTCACTGTTAGACTACCTCATCTCCACACTCCTTTGTATGTCCTACTCGCTGGTGTTACTTGATTAAATCGTGCCACCAGTGATTTGGAAGAGATCAAAACACAGAGATGCTTGTGGGGAAAAAGGGAAGGGAAGGGACGACATGGCAGAAAAAGATGGGGGCTAAATGCTCCTGTCCCTCTCTGAAGAGAACAGGAGAATTCCCACTGATGTCTAACAAGCCAGGATTTCAGTGCAGTACAGAGCAAAACTGAGAGGGAAAGAAAGCCTCAGGAGCTCTGCAAAGGGAAGGATGGATTGGAAGGGGTGGAAGCAAGAGACTGGTATCAAAATGGAGAATGAGCTGTTCCAAGAGGGAGGGGGTGGAAGGAAGGAAGGAAGCAGATGCTGCAGGTATTCAGGCAAAGGCTGTGCTGTAGCACCCTGGAGCAGGCAGGGGAGAAGCAAGGGCTCTGAGCGGAGAAACTGCCAATCTCTGCTTCCTTCTTGTGCCTGGCCAGCTGCTGCCCCAGCCTGCCGAGCTTATTAAACCTTCCCACACTCACAACCAACCACTCTGAGCCTAAAAAGAGGCTGCAGCCGGTGAACAAAATGCTGGTCTTTCCTCCTGAACCCCACGTTGTTTCTTACTGGCAAAGACAGACACCATTATCTGGCAGCTCAGTCTCCCCTCTCCTGCAATGCAACGAGAAACTCTATCCCTGGACGACAACACCCACGGCGAGTTAAGGCACAACACGCTTTCTGCCAATCCGTCGTACCCTCCTCCACCACGGTGAGGTGGATCGATCTGGAGCTTGTAAACAGAGGTCGGTGGATCTCGAACTCAAACACCCGGGTGATGTTACAGGTGTAGGTACCCGAGTCATTCAAGGTCACGTTTACCACAGTAATGGACACGTCCTGCATGTCTTTACTCCCATTCCACTGCAACCGACCACTGAAGCGGCTTGGAAATTCATGGTTCGTTTTCCTGTACTCGTAGATCTGTGGGGACGTGCAAAGGGGTATTCTGATTAATCACTGACTCGTATCTCAGACAACACCACAGCACATGTGAGGAACAGTATCATCCTCCAGCTACACACGAGTATGTTCTGGGCTGTGGCTTCCTTAGTATCAGCAGCTATTTGTATTCTGATGTCCTTTACTTTATAAAAGACAGAAAAAAATTATTTATCTCCATCACAGAGGTAGAAAAACTAAGGCATGGGAAAACAGAGACACGTGTGGACAATGACACAGAAGAAGTAAAAACTCAGATCGTGCAGTCCTCATGCCTAGCCTGTCAGTCACTGCTCGTAAGAGCATCTCAAGAAGGAACCACAGAATAAATACAGCAAAGACAAGGAGTCATTTTTGGTAAGCTCTGGGATATTCAGCTGAAATACAAGTGTTGCAGGATAACTGTGACAGCGTGAAAACAGTACAGCAGAAGAATTGGGTGGCTTTTGCAGGCCTCATCTCTTGCAGGTTTCTGGCTGACCACCCCATCAGTAAACTGCCTGACCCAGCTCACTTCCGGTAGCGTTCGTTGGTTTACCCCTGGCACGTGTATCCCCCAGGTCACCAAAGGTGAATTCCCATCTCAATCCTTTGCACGGTGCCTTTAGTTCTCAGACAGCAGGAGAGCATTTGTCATCCTGCCTGGCCCTGCTCAGTCTCGATGAAATGCTACCACTGATCTAACGCCTCACACTCAGATGAAACAGCTAGAAAGAGACGAGTGCACTCAGCCTTTATCTCACTCTCCATTTACCGATCTTTCTGGAATTCCAGCTGCCTCTTGTCTGTACGATTCACGTACTGAAAATGCATTTTACCTTTTCCTAAGAGGGATATAACTGACAGAGATCCTCCCCCAGGCAGGCTACCACTGCTTTCTCTGAGGCTAAAACCTGTCCCACAGATCCACGGGAGCCCGATTTAACTTCAGAAGATCAGCTTTGCATTCAGAAGTATCCAAAGAAGGGAGAACTTGGCCAAGGGTACCAGGTGTCACTCCACGCTTCTGTTTCCCTCCTCTATTTCCTCACACACTAGACTTTCCATCCTGAAGTACTGGCACTGGAATTGGCATTCATGTACATATGGCCCCAAATGTCTGAACGCCACAACAACTCAACAGCAGATCCTTTTCCTGCCATGAATCCATCCTGTGCCCAAGTGTGGAAATCAGCTAAACAAGGAAAAGAAACTCCCATTGCTGCCTGCAGTCGGTGCAGATGAAAATGCCACAGAAATGGGCAGATCTGCAGCTTGGAGACTTGCGGCTCGCAAGCTTCTATCGACTTTGAACAAGAATGTGGCAGAAAACTTCTGTTCAGATCTGAGTCTCTCTCCTTCCCTTTCAGAGTCTTCCTTGGGGACCCTGCCACAGGACAAACTCACACTCCCATAAATACCTTTTGGCTTCTCCCACATGAGTTCACTGGACTGTGTTTCAAAGCAAGACCTATGAAAACGCGGGCTCAGCTACCAAACATACATACAGGTTCATCTTTTCCACCCTCTGGCCTGTAGAACCATTCCACCACTGTGTTGGCTGTGACCTCTTCCCTCTTCATGCAGGAGATGCAGAGCAGCTTCATGTCCTTTCCTTGGACGGCCTCCGTCTCTGATGGAACTTCAACACACACTGCAGAACAAAAGCCAGCTAGGGAAAAGGAGCAGCAGAGAAGCAGTGTTAAGACACAATTAGAGGACATTGGTTATCCACATCTCGGCATTTATGATCCCATCATCCCCAACGGAAAACCGTTTGATTCATTAGTAGTACCCTCTGACAACAGAGAAGTCTCAAATGTCAAATTTTACCAAGCTTCCTTCTCTCAGCTATAAATAATTCATGATAATTAACAGAAGGTGAACACTTCATGCAGATTCACCTCTCCAGTATCTGCTTTGCCACAACTTTAATTTTTCCCGTCGTAATTAATGCCACTTCAGAGGCATTGTTCATCCTCCCCCATGCCCGCTGAGCACGCTCCGGTTACCGTAGCACTGACAGTCGGGGATGAGAGAAAGTCCAGAATTCAGGCGTGGAGGAAGAGCTCGCTCTGTGTGTGAAGTTAAAGGTCTGGATGCTTTGCTCTGGCAGTGTGTTCAAAATGAACTGGGAGGGTTCACCACCCTTCCTGTTTCTGGGTGTCCTAAGCAGTACTGGGAAACGAGGGGCTTGGGCTCGAGTATACGTTTGGCAGCAGGCGGAGTTACTGATTTACATGCATT
>NW_010420816.1:14496-15495 GCF_000710305.1 Buceros rhinoceros silvestris
CAGATCCATGCTAACACTGGCAACTATAAAATACTGCTCTCCTGACCAAGAGGAAAATCATTGCCTGCGAAGCTACCCACTTGCTAAGAGAGGGAATGCTTCAGCACGACATCTCAGACTAAATCCCTGCTGACGTTTGTCCCCTGGGCTAAACAATACTGGGTTCTGTCTGTCCAAATCTGTCTCCAAAGCCTGGCAGAGTTCAGCTCCCTGAAGATGCTGACTTTGCTGGCTGCTCCTTCCTCCCCAGCCTCTGAGATCCCATTAACCCTCTCTCTCGAGCACTGTATTATCCCAGGACCTACACTGGAAACAGCCAGATGCCAATTCTCCCATACACCAGCTCCACGGGTAGCACCAGCTTTCTGGGAGAACTAAGCAGCTACTGGATCGTGCTCTGCTCCGATTAAATTAGATACGTACACGCAGATACGCACCCACACACAGAGCTGTAGGTATACATGCATGTCAAATGCAGCTGCTTTGGCAAAACTAACCAATCTTTTCTTGGATGCAGAAGAAAAAACTGTAATTGCAATAAAATGATTAACTCCACGCTGTAGAGACAGCATGGAAAGCTAGCACTAACACACACTGCTTATCGGTTTGCACACCCTCCCTGAGGCAACTACATGTTAAATTACATTGCAAATTTCAAGCCACCAGCAAACAGTAAAGAACCTGCGTGCGTGTTAGAGCACACACTTTGTGCTGTAAGTCTACTTCACAGTAATGTATTTCCTCAGCTCATATTAACTCCATTACATTCACACTAACTCTGCATGAATGTCATTTCCTTCTCCTCTCGTAAACAAAAAAAACACTTCAAAGGCTGGTCTTCATGACAGCGTTAAGGGAACCTTGCTAGGAAAAGTGATGCTTTAAAGCAGCATCCTGCAAGAGGCAAGCACCAGATTTGGTGGAGAACCTAGCTGAAGACAACATGCAATAGAAGCCCCTCCCCCAGCCCACCAACACGACCGAAGATGCACAAACCAG
>NW_010420817.1:0-304 GCF_000710305.1 Buceros rhinoceros silvestris
CATCGCCCCGCACACAGCCCCGTATGAGCCGCTGGAGAATCCCCAGCACCCTCCAGCCCGGAGGCCCGGGGAGGTCCGAGGAGTCTCCCAGGTTCCGAGACCCCCAGGGTAGCTCAAGGCCCGGATCATTGTCATCATCATCATCGTCATCATCATCGTCGTCATCGTCGTCATCGTCATCATCATCGTCATCATCATCATTGTCATCATTGTCATTGTCATCGTCATTGTCATCATCATCGTTGTCGTCATCATCGTCATCATCATCATCATCATTGTCATCGTCGTCATCACCGTCGTCATC
>NW_010420818.1:0-284 GCF_000710305.1 Buceros rhinoceros silvestris
TGGAAATAGAGAGGGGTGGATTATGTAATGGTTTGAAACCTGCTGCCCCTGGTGGGTGGAGATCTGAAACCCTAAACCAGGTACAAGCCTGAATGAAAGGGGCGTACACCTGTCCTATTCCCACTCCCCTTTTTCCTGTCTTCGGGACTTCCTGCCAAGGTCTATAAAAGGGGCGAGAAAGGCACGCCTCTTCCTCTTGCTCTTGCTCCTTTGACCTTCTACCTGTGCACACGCTGCTCTACTTCTCCCTGTGCTACACGTGGTCATGGCCATCTTGGAGACCT
>NW_010420819.1:0-5047 GCF_000710305.1 Buceros rhinoceros silvestris
CCGGTGCCGCAGCTGGGGCTGCTCTCGTTCCCGTACGCGGAGCCTCGGTCAGCAGAGCTCTGGCTGGAAGAGCAGCCGTTGGTGTCTGAACCGAGCGCCGCTCTGAGCGGGTGGCCTGGGCTCAGCTGCTTGGCTCCTCTGCAAAGCGTTGGCTGCTGCTGGTCCGGCAGTCCAAGGGTTGTGTCCCCAGCGATCCCGGGGCTCGCCCACGGCTGCTTTCAGCGAGCAAAAGAACCAGAATAAGCGAAATGCTCCCTTGGCATGGGGCAGCGCTGGGTGGAAGGGATCTGAACTGCTAAATAAAAAGTGTGTGCCATGGGTTGACAGGGAGCAGCTGCTCTTACGACCTTCCTTGCTGTACCTTTGTCACCTCATAATTAGGAGATGAGTTAAACACTTAATGTCAACGCTTCTCGGTTTCCACATTGTTGTCATCCCAGCTCTTCGTGCCACATGACCGGGCAGTGCCAGGTGCTGTGCCCAGGGACTGGCCTCCATGGGGCTGCCAGGGCACAGGGGCACCTCCGGACCTGCCAGTGGGGGGTGGCACCCTTGCTGTGACCTGTGGGACATTTATTGCCCATGCTGTCCTTGGAGATCCCTCTGTGGCCATCAGGATGGGAAGGGTCAGCCTGTCTTTGTCCTTGAGCTGTAGCTCCTCTGTCCTGTTAGGTTTGAGCTGTGCCACCACTGAATCCCAGGAATTGCTGGATTTTGTGGAAAACTGGCTGCTCCTTGCAGGTTGCCCTGGTGCACAGCAGTGAGGGTCACTGGGGAGCAGTGAGGGTGACTGGGGCTGTGCCGTGCCCTCCCCTCTGCAATGTGGTGCTCCTGCTCTCCCTGTGTCCTGCCTGAAATGCCTCACTTCTGGGTGAGAGTGAGGAGTTCCTCCTCCCTTCCTTTCCTCCCTCCAGCTCTGCTGACTCCATCAGCTGGCTGCCCCAGGAGCCCTGTCTGTGCCTGCCAACAAGGACAGGCTGGTGGCCTGACCCTGGCCCTGCTGGTGTCAGGGGGTGGCCAGGCTCAGCGAGGTCCTGCTGGGAAGGTCTCCTCTGGTGTGTTGTCCCCAGGGACTCAGTGAAATGTGCCCTCTGCCAGCAGGTCCTTGTTGCTGATAACCCTCAGTCATGTCCGTAGGCTCCTGGTTGCTGCAGCTTTTGGAGGGGGCACCTTTGGATGCCATTGGAGGCCCTTGGGAAGCTCATACCAAGCACTGAGTGGAGACCAGGCACTGGAAGAGTGAAAACTGACCCTGTTTTGTGGGCAGCTACAGTTGTGGGTTTTTGCTGGCCACGGTCAGTCTGTTCTTGTTAGACACTCCTGCCTTGCTTGAGCACTGCTGGCAGGGCTTGGGAGTGCTGAGCAGGGTGAAGCCCCTCCAGCACCATCAGGCTGGGGGTCCCTTGGGGAGGGAGCAGAGAAGCAGGGCTGGATGTGGGCAGCAAGGAGGGCTGTGCCTTGGAGCAGAAACACACCCCAGTAAAGCCTCCTCTGTGCTCAACCCATCTCCCAGGAGCTGCTTGAGCATCATCCACAGGGAATGGAGCGACGAGGCTGCCCAGGGCTGTGTCTGAGGCCTTCCAAGGCACCTGAAAGACTTGTGAGTGCAGAAACCATCTGAGCCTTTCCAAACGTGTGGCTGTGTACTGTCAAGGGAATGAAATGACATAATAAAAACAAGAAATAAAAATAATACAGATGCTGGATCGCTGTCTGAATAATATATGTCCAAAGACAAATGAGTGTTTCTGCAGTAGATGGCGGTTTAATTTCCTGAATCATGGGAAGGGCACTTCTTCTGGGCACGGCGTGGAATACTGTCAAATTTTAATTTGCCTTGGCAGTGTCGCACAGCCAGTTTGAGCAAGTCGGGAGAGGCAGGTCTGGAACTCATTAGGGCTTGTTGCAAGGCCCTGAAAATTTGCTTTTCAATCACTGTTGGATTTAATTATTGTGGATGTCTTGCCTAGTGTATTAGGGGATTCTTTCTGAGGAAATTAAACCAGCATGAGCAGGACGGCGTTCTGTTTGGCAAATGGGTTGTTTAGATTAAACTCTAAGTGGAGAGTTGAAACGTGAAGCAGAGATAAAGCGTGAAGGCTGGCATTCCCTGCCTTCCTGGAGCGGCTTCAGCTGGACCGTGCCGGCAGTGGGGCTTGTGTACTGTTCTCGATAAACTCAGTCCATTTTTGTCAGGGGAAGAAAACATCCCACGAAGCTAAAAACCCTGGTCAAAGCCAAGGTTAAGTTTACTCAGTTAATACAGATTTTGGTCCTTAACTTTGTCTTCAGTTCTTCAGCACAGGGTTTGCAAAATCTGAAGCTGGCTGTAGGGCAGGAGGAAAGTGCTGCTGCTACTGCTGGGGTAAATCAGCCCCAGGGCTGGGGGACTTGGCATCTCAGGGAGAAGCAGAAGCCTCCCTCCTCCATCAGCCAAGTGTCCGGACACTGGAAGATTCCTCTGGGTCTGTCTGCAGGCACGGATGGGAACACAGTTACGGATGGGGAACTCACTCCCTTTGTACGGTCCAAAACTGCAGAGCTGTTGAGAAAACAGGAGATTTGGCTTTTTATTCCCTTTTCGTGAGCTATATCCCTCAATGGAGGTGTGGCAGGGTGCTTGAGCTGAACTCCAGCTGCGTTCCCTACAGCTCGGCAGTGCCTGGGCCGATGGCTGCCTTCACAGCGGGGAGACATCAGCTCCCCAGTAACGGGGGTTAGACCCAGAAGCAGTCTGCCACAGGGCACAGCTGCAGACTTGCGCTGCCCAACCCCCTTTTAAGCGATTTGGACGTGCTGTGATAAAGCCAGCGAGGGCTGTACCTGCAGCAAGCGCCCACGAAGCCATTGTGTTGGGTTAGTCGTTCGAACTTGCTTGTTTGTGTGAGTGCTGTTGGGAGCGGCATGAGCAGTTTCACCCGCTGCTGAAAGTTGAACCTCATCATTGGAACAATTAGGCCCCTGGAAGCTGTTTATCCCTTGCAGACTTCTTTTGTGTTCATGATCTCTAGTGATAGTCTCTGCTAGCAGAAGCCCAGAGTTTTATGATGCAAAGTTGGTACCTTCTCTGTAAAGCCCCCTCTCGACGGCCAAGGAGCTTGGTCCCTGTGCTCGTGGCAGGCGACACATGGCTGATGGCCTGGGGAGGTGGCTCCATCACCCCACGTGCCCCTCTGAGAGCTGGTTTGTGCTGGTGGGACTGAACCCCTGCCCCAGCGCAGTGTCCCTGTGGTGGACCCCAAGGGACGAAGTGCTGCTGTGGCTGTCAGGGGAAACAGATGTTGGTCTTAATGCAGAAACCTGCTCAGCTCCCAACGAGTATTTATAGATATGAAATCATGCAGCAGCACATGGGTTAAAGAGCTTATTTTGGGACTTGGACTCAGAGCTAAATCAAGTCCCATAAAATACAATTTACAATTGACAAAGTCCTCCTGGCCCTGTGGGGAGGCATGTCTGGGGTGTTTGAGTAGGCTGGAGTTTTCTCTCCTTTTTTTGAAAAGGAAGTATTGTATTTCAGCCATCCAGGAAAAGAGGCGTTCGGATGCCCTAGCTTGAAGCTCTTGCTCCATTTAAAGATGGGGCTCAGAGAAAGGGAAAGATTTCCCGGCAGCTGTTTGCAGTTTTTGGAAGAGCAAGAGTTTCCTAATACTGGTTTCCAGCTGGATTCCTCATACTTTCACCATCTCACCTGTTCCAAGCCCTTTGACTTCATCACTGCGGTTACCGAAAGCCCCTGCACAGCTCCAGAGCCGTCACTTCTCCCTGCGGTGAGGGACTCTTACCCTTGCTGGGAATACTGGTCCTGTGCTGCCCCACAGGCTGGCGTCAGGCACAGAGGGCATGAAAAGCTGTCGATGGACCTGGAGCGAGCAGCAGCTTTGAGCTGACTGACGGACCCGGCGTGCTGGCTTGTGAACGTTCAGCTCCCTCAGTACAATACCTCGAACCCCTTCAGGAACGGCTCTTCTGATCTGAGCAGAGCCCAGGGAGAGCGGAGCCCGGTCTGCCCCGTCCCCAGGAGATGGGTGAGCGTGGAGAGGTGGACAGGACAGCGAGCTGCCAGCTCACGTGGAAGTCAAAGTGCAAAGAAAACTGCTAGAGAAGTGGGGGAGGATGACTGAGCCGTAGGGAATAAGGAAAACAGGGAGGTTTCTTCTGCCAGCACTTCGTTGTGGGTGCTGTTAGCTGGATCTTTCGGACATGCCAAAATACACTTCTAGGACAGTAGCTTTGGTGTGTGCTGGGGGTGTTCAGTCCCTGGTGAAGAGGAGCCCTGGAGCAGCTGGGTGGCTGCTGCATAAACTGCTGTGGAAATACTGTTATCAATTTCTAGTGCAGCCGTATCTGGCCTTTGGAAGCTTTACAGGCTGGGGGTTTATTGCCTTCCCTGCTAAAAAAATTGTGAGGATTAGCTTGTGCACAGTCTTTGAATTATTCCAGGTAGTGCTTCACTGGGAGGGGGCCTGTCATAGGTGAAAAATCTGCTGTCCTCTCATGTGAGGAACATCGGAATGCAAGTTTTCCTCTAAGTATTGTGGGTGGCTGCCCATGCCCTACCAGTATTTGAGGTGCACAGCCCTTCTGTTCCTGCTTTAGGGTTCAGTGCATCAGTAGCCACAGAATGTCTGGAGGCTTGGAAACATGTCACTCAAACACCTCACTTTATTTTCCCTCTATATAAGAGGGTAAATTTGGTAAAGATCATGAAATTCCAGGCCAAAAAAAATCCCCTGAGTTCCTATCACACATGCTGCCAAGTCTGCTTGGCTCTACCAGAGAGCATCCACAAGTGCCAGCTATAACAGTCGCAGGAGGACAGCCAGCCAGCTCCTATCAGCTGTGAGTCTCCATCCAGAGCATCAGGATGGAGCAATCAGGTTTAGGACATCAATATTTCTCCTCATTTGAAGTACCTGCCCCGCATCTGGACATGTAGGGTGGGAACACAGACCTACAGCCCCGGAGGCGGTGGGACATGCTCTCAGGAGCTATGAGAGGACTGTACCTTTCCTCTTAAAGACTTGGTACCTGAGACATTCTGTTG
>NW_010420819.1:5145-5777 GCF_000710305.1 Buceros rhinoceros silvestris
TCTGGGTGGGCCTTTTGAGATTTTGGAGGGGTTGGTGGCAGTGGCCAGACCCTGTGGAAACTCCCGAGGTGATGCAGGGAGACTGCAGTGCAGGAAGGACGGAGTGGAGGAGAGGGATGGGTGGCCTGGGCATGCCTCTGTGCTTAGCTCTGCTGTGAAATGCCGTTGTGCCTTTGGGACATCTTCAGCTTTCTTGTGTCTTCATCCCCTCAGCTGTAAGACGTGGAGAGTAAAGCTGAGAATTTAGCAGGACGAAGTCAGCCACATTGTACAGAAATTGGATGGAAGCAGCTCCTGAAGTGCAACATGTCTATGTGCTGAGGGACCCCCGTTCCTGATGGTAGCTCAGCACCACCCCCTCATGTGGGAGAGGGGAAGGGCAAAGCTGGCTCAGTGAAGGCAACTGATGAGATGCTCACCTGAACACTCTGGAACTCAGCTCACCTGATGTTTAATTAATTTTCGGTGGGCTCTTCCCATTCCACAGCCCTACTCACAGCTTGGCTTGGTTTTGTGATTAAGACCAAGTGGCTGAAGCACTATCTTGCTGGTGGAAAAATCTATTCATCTTATTCTTCAAAGTTTGCCCTTCCCTTATCAGTTCACACATTGTTGGTGGAGAAAGGAATGCC
>NW_010420819.1:5868-12948 GCF_000710305.1 Buceros rhinoceros silvestris
GCTCTTGGAGAATGAGGTATTTCAGCGGTTCTGTCTCTGCTCTCCTGTGCACTGAGGTCTGGCAGCTCCACGGAAGCAGTTCTTGCAGGCATCAGTGCCTTTTCCTTGTCTTTATGTTGCTAAAATAAGA
The DNA here is from genome assembly GCF_000710305.1 of Buceros rhinoceros silvestris. Lineage (NCBI taxonomy): Eukaryota > Metazoa > Chordata > Aves > Bucerotiformes > Bucerotidae > Buceros > Buceros rhinoceros. Next base: position 5,999 of record NW_010420819.1, read on the forward strand.
GGCAACAAACTTCTTACTCTGCCAGGCTTAATACCAGTAAGTGCCTCCAGTGTTCCGGGTGATACCAGCTCCTTCACTGGTGACTCAGATCCTGCAGAGACTCCTGCAGAGATGGAAGGCAGTTGTTGGTACGTGGTGGTTTTTTCCTGTGAGTGTGGCAGTCTGGGTAACTGCTTGCTCAGGATCTGGCAGGGAAACACATTGCTTTCGGGTCATGACTACAATAGATGTGTTCTGTGTATGAAAACGAGAGGAAAATACATCCAAACAATCCTTTGTGTTTGCAGCCACTCAAGTAGCAAGTGTGTGTATTGATGAATGTGCTTCTGAGAGCAGGCGCTTGCCCTCGCGTGGGTTTATGCTGCTTGCGGACACAACCAAGGAGCCCCTTTAAACTCCAGGAAAGTTTGCCCAGCTCTGGGTCTCCCACTCAAGGTCAGCCTTCAGCTGCTCCAGGATATCTTCTGGACAGGCTTTTTCTGTGCCGGTATGGGGAGTTGACTCCCAGGCACACCTGGAACAGGACTTCACTGGACTTCAAGTATGGCTTGGTCATCAGCAGGAGGGGAAAAGGTCACCACAACACCCAATATGTCAAACCATGGTGTTTGAGGAGTGGCAGTTCTGCTGCTGTGGCTCTTCTGTGTCCTTAGGGCAAGGTAGAAACTGAAGCCTACATCCCCAGGAGCACCTCTAGAGCTAATGGTTTTCATACTTCAGTTGGTCCAAATGCTGTAGCTTTGCATGCAGACTCCCGTCCCATGTCCGGGGTGAGGGACTCTTGCATGGGCTGGGTGCAGAGTAGAGCTGACATGTCAGACTGATGCCATCAGACCTTGCCTCTGGTTGATAAGCAGAAGCAGCAAACATCTTCCCTAATAAATGGCAGAGTTGTGAGACCAGACATGGCTCTTGCATGTGAGACTTGTGAGTATCTGATCCAGAAGAGAGGCTGAGCCACAGCAAACCCAGGCTGACCTTCCTGTCCCCCAGCTGTGACACAGGTATTTCATCCCACCCAGGGCTTGTCTGTGTTCCTTCAGTATCTCACTCAGTTGTCATCCTAATGTGCATTTGGGATGAGTCGTGTGGGGTGGCAGCACTGGCTGTTGTGCCCTCCCAAGCAGAAGTCTGGGTCAGTGCTGGCATTTGCTGGTACCCACAGTGAGCTGAGCTTGAGTCATCTGCTTCTCCAGTTTCTGCCAGCACTTGTCAAATGAGCAGTTGCTCCTCTTGTGCTGCAGCAACCCTTGCCCCAGGCCATGCTCACTGCTGGGTTCTGAGGAACAACTCCACAAAACAGCTTCTTGCAAGTTCTCGGCTCTCCAATACTGTCTTTTGGGGGTAGTTTCTTCCTGGAGCTTTGGGAGGCAATCTCATAATGTATGTGCCCCAGGCTTGGTCTCCACGGTAGCACTGTTGCTGCTGCCCTATGGATTTACAGAGGTCACTGGGCAAAGCACCAGGTGAGGTACTTCAAAGGAAGCTTTGGATACAGCCAGGGCAGTGCCTGGTTCAGCCCAGTGTCTTCATGGGGCTTGGGGGACCACTTTGGGTGACCAGCCCCAGCTCCTGGGGCAGCTGATGGGCTTGCTGTTCTCTGCTGGGGAGACTTGTGCCACCATGTCCCTGGGCATGAAGAGCTCTTTCTGGCCAGTAGCTGATGTTACATGCTGCTGGTACTTTGAGGAGGGAGTTCTGAAGTCCCAAGATCTGGTCAAACAGGCTGCCAGGCACGTTGCCCTTCCTGGAGGAGAGGCAACTGCATGTGTGCTGAGAAGGGATGGTTGGGTGCAACACATGGTCACATGTAATAAAACAACTATGGCAAACCTGCCCTGCTGGACCCGCAATAGGAGGGAAAATGCAACCAAAGAGGCTTTTTGTTTGTACTGAGTCTGGCTTTGTTCCTGCTTTTAACTCAGACGCAGCCCCTTGGATGTGTTAATAGTTTGCTGTTGGGCTTGGCTGGGTTTCCTCCCGCAGCCCGTGTAAATACTGCTCAGCTTTAGCTGGTGGTGCTGTACTTTTCCAGAGCTTGCAGCGTCCCCCTTGCTGTAATTGATACCTCTTCGGTAGGCATAAACTCTTACACCCTCCAGTTGTTGAAATCCTCGAGGAAGTTCGAGTTCCCTCCCTGTTATTCTGCATGCTTAGCTCTATTGCAGTCAAATAATGGCGATGAACTAGCTGCTATCCATCCATATCCCCGAACTGCTCAACGATTGTGCTGAGCAAACATGTCCCACCCATGTGGATATTGTATGACTTCTCCCATTCTCTTTGTTCAAGAGCCTTTCTCGAAGTCAGAGCTGTTAATCCCCCAAACCCACTGCAGCTGGAGGAACCCCACCCAAGGCGTTCACGCCGACCCTTCACTTCAGCTCGTCTGCCCTGGCCAGGATTTATCGGGGTAGGGTATCAAATACCGAGGCTGTGTGAGGGCCTTCCAGAGGCTGCACAGAAGGGTTTGTATTGAACTTGCCGTGGGCGCTGGGGAGCGGGAGGAGGGGTGAAACGAGGACCTCGGCTCTGAAGGGCTGTTGTGAACTTGTTGTAACTTTTTGGAAACCAGCTTTTCCTCTTCCCTCCCTAAAAAGGAGGAGAAAACATACTTGAGGTAGTTACGTGTCTCCATCGCTGTTTTTAGTCTCCAAATAAGGTGTTGTGCAATAAGTGCTTTCAGGATCCAGAAACCTCTGCAGAAGCAGGAGGGCTGTGCTTCACTGGTCCCTTCTGGAGCTGCAGCACCAGTCCCAAAAGCCCTTTCAGAGGCTGGAGAGCAGCGGGTGACTCATGCAGCAGTGCTGGGGAGGAGTAACGCTCTCATGGGTTACCCTTCAGCCTGCTCAAGGACCTGCTCTCTGCTGGCATCAAGCACAGCAAGTTGGAGCAAGCAGAGTTCTGCCTCCAGTCCCATCACTGGCTGTGAACCTAAGCCTGCAGGAGGGTCTATGTTTGGGGAAGCTTTGTGTCTTCAGGGGTCTTGGATTAACCACTTTGGCCAAACTTGCCCAAATTCTGAACCTTATTTCAGGTCCAAGTTCCTCTGAGGATGCAGCTCCAGGTTAACCTGCCAGCAGGGCTCATGACCTTGGCAGGTCACTGCCCCTCAGCAGAGGCATGGTGGCCAGTGCTGCTGCTCACCAAAGGGGTGTCCTCTTCTGGCTGCAGCTGCCTGTGTTCTCTTGTACGTGCCTGATGAGATACGGATCTCCTCACTGCAGTTCTCATCCCTTTGTTAGTGACTGATCTAGCAGCTGGAGCTGGCTCCGCTTCCCTGTTTCCACCTTGTTTGTCATTTAACCAGGTCTGTGCTCTGGTCTCATGACATGTAGCGGGCCTCTCCTGGAGGTCAAAATTATTTTACCAAGTCTGATTTGACCCTGTGCCTTGTCTCCTCTTGGTGGAGGTACTAGATCTCTGGTTGTGAGGAGAACAGAAAGGAAGTCTTCCAAGAAGTGGAAGCTTCAAGTCATGTGGCTGTGAAACCAGCGTTTTCTCGATGTACCTTTGAGGACAGTCCCCTCACACCAAACTCAGTGATCAGACTAGTTTTGGTAGCCCCTTTGGCAAAAGGTTGTTGGCCAAAGTGTGCTCTGCTGGACAGAGGGAGGTGATACACTCAAACTTTCTGGAGTCTCAGCTGAGTTGTGAATGGAGTGGGCTGGTGGGGCAGGACTCTGACATGCTCATGACTCCCAACCAGGGGTCCATCTTGCCACACCTACCTTGGAAGGTCAGGACTCCTTTCCAAAGGAGTCCTTGAACTCTAAACCAAGATGGAGCCACGTTTGGGGTTTTGTCCTTGTCACCTGTCAGTGTAGGTTCTCTATGTTCCAGCCACTGTGCAGACGTACCACATCTAGGATGGCCCTGCCTTTGGCCAGTGGAACAGTGAGCTGTGGTACTGCTGGCGTATGGCTGAGATTGTTCAGAGATGTTTTTGTGGGTAGAATGGCCTCAATTTCCTACCATTTCACTACCTAAGAATTTCCTCTGCGCTGACTGGCTTTCTCCCTTCTAACAGCAAAAAAGCCAGAACAGAAACCTTAATGCGTTGTGTATCTAGTCATGGTGAGCAGAACTTGCTTTTCTTCCAAACAGTTTGTTGACTTAGGCTTTTTTTAAAAGGCATTACAAATGTCTTCAAACTCTTTATCTTAGCCTTCAGTAGCTCCTTGTTTCGCACTGCCGTTCCCAAATGGGCTTGGGCATAGGTGCACTCTAAGACGGGCAGCATTTGGTTTACATTATCTTTCTGGCTTGGGGGTTTTTGCAGTGTCTCATGTCTGTTTTCGTAAAGAAATCTTCTTTTATGAATATTTGAGGAGCTGGAGCAGAGCTGTGAAGAGAAGCTCCATATCTGGGCAGGAAGTCCTGCTGACCAGGCAGCCTGAAAAACAGGCAGTGATGCCTGTTATGTTTGGCCCCTGCACAGAGGTGGAAACGAGTGGCTCAAACCTCCCTCCGCTGCTGAGGGAGCGAGGAATAATGCTGCCCTCCAAACCAAGACACGTCTGTACTTGCAGTTGTCGTGAGGAGATGCTGCCCGGAAGGCTCTGAGCTCAGAGGGGATGGTGATGCAGTGGTTGATGCCCCTCATGTGGAGGGGTCTCAGGTCTGTTTGCCCAGCCTGCTCCTGGTGCCCTGGCGAGGTCTGCTCGTGCCACAGGGATGTCCCCAAGATCACCTGGGCTGCCCTGCCAGCAGTGGTGGGACGAGCTGCCACCACAGCACCTTCCCCTCCTGCTGCAGACCCACATCTCTAAGGGCAGGGAAACCAGAGCCACCTCAGGAGCCCTGTGTTGCCTTGAAGAGCCTCTCAATTCTCACATCGTTTTCCTGTAGCTCCAGACTTACAGCTAGCTGGAGTGGTGAGGAGTGGTGAGTCACGCCACCGACACCTGCAAACAAAGAGTTTCCAAGGAGATCTGGAGCTTCTGCTTGCAAAGACCTGTGATCTGGTCCTGGCTAGAGCAATGCACGAAGGGGAGGGCTAGTGATTAGGTCTTCTGTGCATGTCTGACGCTGTATGTGGCCAAAGATCAGGGCTAGGACTTGTTTAGTCTTGTCACGAGGAAATGGATGCTCGGCTGTTGTATAATCCAAAGGCCAGGATCACCCGTCGGTGCCAAAGGGTTGGTCCAAGTGAAACAATAACGGCCGCTGCAGGTAAGAGCTGAGACTTTGCGGTGTTAAATGTGATCCGTGTTACTGTGTTTGGCTCAGTCGGTGTGTTACTGTTGTGGCACCCCAGTGGCTGCTCAAAAGCAGCGGGCAGGTGCAGCCTCCCTGGCTGCAGCTGGCCCAGTACATCTTACAGGGGTGGCCCATGCCGAGGAGTGCCCCGTGGGTCAGAAGCTCTTGTCAGACCCATCCACCCATCTGTGAGCTGGTTCAGCCAGTGTCAGTGTGGACACCACGCATTTGTGGGCTTCAGGATGCGTGTCCTGTCCTTGGCAGTGGACAGTCATGCCCGAGCCATCGTGTGGCAGCATTTGGAGCTGAGTTGGTGTCTCAAACAGATCCAGCGGACTGGATCCAGCAGATGCTCCAGCTGAGTGGGGTGATGGGTGGTGCTAGCCTGCTGCGGAGAGCAGGACTTCTGAACACAAGGGTGCTCTGGAGATAACTTTGGGGCATCTGGTCTGAGTGAAGAGAAGTTAACTTTGATTAAACTTGGACCTGGCGTGGAAATTGCAGGAGACTGATGTGTTGTGACGCTTCGTGAGCGGGCAGTGTGTCAGGTTCCTGCAGAGGTGCATGGCCACCCCGGGGTTTAATCTGTGGCTGTGCAGAGTCAGGTCTGCTGGCATGGAGCAAAGCTCCTGTGATGCTGCCATTGCTTCTGCTGGTTGTTGTGTTCTGGGGCTGGGACTGTCCTGTCCCTTTTTATGGAGAATGACACAAGCTTTTCACAAGCTTCTGGAAAAACAACCAGGCTGAGAGTAATTCAGTGACCTGTGGCGTTAAGACGTGGCCGAAGAATCAGGGTCTGAAGGACTAACCACAGTATTCATACCCTAGTCTCAGATAATCCTTGAGGGTGAAGCCTTTCCAACCCGGTGCCCTGTTCTTTTCCAGATGTCGGTGAGCCAGCCGCAGTCGGGAAGAGGTGTGCCTTGTTTACGCTGCAGAGGGACGTGCGCAGGCTTCGAGCCACATTCCTGGAGGTAACATCTTGGCCTTGATGGGCCCTGCCCTGCCACTATCCCTGTGGTCCTGTTGGTGTTCAGACTCTGGTTTTGAGTGTGAAGAACTGCAGAGCACTCGGGAGGTGTTGGGAGGTGTGGAGGGCGCAGTGTCTGGCTGGGACAAGTGCTGAGAAGGTGCTAGTGCTCCCTGCTCTCCATCCCCTTCCCTCAGTGGTTCTGCTCTTTTGTTTTTCGAGCTAAAATCTCATCCACAAGCATTTAGATCAAGCACCCTGGGAAGTGAGGCTCTCTCTCCTAGGTTGGGTGCAGTTTTTAAGCTCTGAAACACTAAACTTCAGGTAAACACTGCTTTAGGTAAATAGCCTCCTGTATCAGTAGCCACCAGGACTGGGTGGTGGGCTCTGGGCAGGGGCAGTGGGCTGCTGCCCTGCCCCGTCTGCTTGCCAACTGGAGAAACAAAAGGGAGTTTGATGTGGAAAGGAGTGTCCAAATGTCATTGATTAAAGAAGAGTTGGTGCTCTCAGAGGCTGTCTCGCAAAGCACTGGACTCTGGAGAGCCCCTGTTTGTGGTGAGCCGTGCAGCCGGGTCCCCACAGCAGTGGCAGGAGCTGGCAGACTGCAGGTGCTGCGCAGGCAGTGGCGTGAGATTGTGTCCTGCAGCTTTTGGTTCCCAGTTTCAGTCCCTCAGCTGTGTGGAAATCCAAACTGCAAAACACTCATTTGGTTCAATCAATACTTTTAAAAACTTAATTAACTCAATTAAAGACTGGTTTGAATTGTACTTGTTCCAGG
>NW_010420819.1:13356-14050 GCF_000710305.1 Buceros rhinoceros silvestris
GGGCTGTGGGACAGGACAAGGGGTGAGGGGTTCCACTGCCAGAGGGAGAGTCAGACCTGAGAGGAGGGGGAAATTGTTTACGCTGAAACTCAAAACTGTCCATGATTCTCTGAATTGTGCTGAATTCCTGTGGACAGCACAGGCCACAGGAGCCTTTTGTCTTATGCCATAACCCTCTTCTGCGTTTAACCTTTGGAAGAGGCTGATGCTCCGTGGCGGAGCCATCGCGTGCCTCCCACGGCCCAGCTCGCGCTGAAAGGCTGATCTCGCTTGTCACCCTCAGGAAAATCTGCAAGTCCTGCAAATGCAGCCAGGAGGATCACAGCCTGAGCTCGGACCTGGAGGATGATCGGAAAATTGGACGTCTGCTGTCAGACTCCAAGTATGCCACGCTCACCGCCCGGGTGAAGGGAGGGGACGGCGTTCGCATCTACAAAAGGAACCGCATGATCATCACCAACCCCATCGTCTCTCGGAAAGACCCCACCTTTGACACCATCACCTACGAGTGGGCTCCGCCGGGGCTCACCCAGAAGCTGGTAAGACAATCCACTGTGTGTTTGGTGGGCAGTTGTGTTGCCTAATGGAGAACACAGACCAGAGAGAAGGAGGAAACTTTTGATGCTGAGAGTGGTGAGCCCCTGGCCCAGGTTGCCCCCAGAGGTGGGAGCAGCCCCATCCCCGGCCAGGTTGG